>NC_041027.1:15444994-15487494 GCF_900634625.1 Parambassis ranga
TAGTGGTCATTTGGTGAGACTCATTCTGGAGAGCAGTAACCCTAAACTGAGTCATGCTCTGATATTATGGGATACTGTGAGCACACACACCGATACAAACACAAAGACAATATCCACAGATTCAAACTGTAATGACTGTTTATTTAATGACTTGTTCAGTGCGCCTCTGTTTGTGGAACAGCAGCTAAATGCCAAACAAACAGCAGATTAAAAAAGTATCTCCACGACAGAGACACCACAGCAAAGAGGCCGTGTGAAGCTGGAGAGAGCGAGAGAGAGGCAGCAGCAGACCGGTGAAGTGTCATTCTGTTTTTCCTCCACGGTCCAATTGGAGTGAAAAGCTTTCAACAGGGGGGGGGTTAGAGAAAGAGATGGAGAAACCGCGAGCGAGGTGGTGGCCATAGTAACAGATCAAACATGGAGGACGGAGGAGGTGAAACCGGAAGACGACGCAGGCTGTGTGTTATTCTTATCCTCTGCTTTCACACGGCGACGCTCTCAGTGTCACTGAGGGAGAAGCTACACACACACAGATTACACTCACACACCTCCTCCAGTGCCAGAGACGGGTCTACAACTGCAAACAAGCTGGCCTGAATAATGAACTGCACATTAAATATGAAGCAGGCCGGGGCTGTGTGGAGCCTGCTCCGCCTCAGACACCCTGCTCACACATGGAGAGCAGAAAGTAGGCTACTGTACTGGATGTCTTCTATCATTAACATGACAGCAATACCCTGTAACAGGGACTATATTTAGACACCTAACGACGGCTGCTTCTTATATTTACTCTCACTGAATAAAACTACTGAACATGTGTGTCTGATTGAAAGAAGGAGCGCATTCATACTGACGTGGGAAACAAACAACAGGTCAGTGTCAGTTCTGCATCAAACTCTCATGCTTTCAGCTGGGCACCGGTCAGGTGGGCCTGTTGGCAGGACTTACTGTGTCATATGACCTGCTGTTTGGATAAAATAAGACTTACAGTCATAATAAATACACAGATGTATGAATGTTGCCCTGGCAGAGTTTAAGGATCAACATAAACCCCCTGTTCTGTCAATAAAACCATAAAATGACCAGTAAGTGAACTTTAACCCTTTAAGACATGCACAGAATGCTGCTGTTTACCCTGACAGACTAAATGACCAGTCAGCAGTGGGGGTGCAGCTGGCTGTATATGTATATCTCCAGCTTCACACCTGTCGGAGCACATACATTCACCTGCAGGCCTGATGACCTCCTTCCAGCCAGCGTCAGCCGGACACAGCTACCCAGCAGCAAACATGGCTGCCACAGGCTGCACAGAGAGAGGGCAGCAGACAGCCACACAGAGACAGACTGTGGGTTTGAATTCAAAGATGGCAGCCGTCAAACAGAGGCGGGGACACGTATGGACACACAGCTGGTGTGGGGTTCTGTCCACACCTCTGTGCTGTGGTCCTCATAAGTGCAGCTGATGTGAAGAACCCTTACGCTGCCATTGGCTTATGCAATGTTCTGTTTTGCCGTCTTCATCACGCCACACAAAGAAACACAATATCCCTCAGTATGCTCAGCTAGCCAGGGCACTTCCTGCTATTCAAAGGCACACAGCGTTAAGCAGCAATAATGAGCCCATCCACATCAAGAGGCACAATGAAAGCCCAGTTTCCCGACTGGCAAACACAACAGGATGCCGCTGCAGAGGAGGGGGGGGCTGATAAGTCCTGCATGGCATCAAAAATTGAAATGGGCCACCACCATGTTATTTCATATTTCACATGGTCAAATGTGCACAGCAGGCTGCTCTCCTCGAGGAGGGTTCAGGGGCTAAAAACAGGACGGAAGCTGAGCAGGGTGAGCACCTGTAACAAGCACATACATGGATGATGAATGGGTGGGAGCTCCAAAAAGAGGAAGAGGAAAAAAACATGACCACTCCAAAAGCAATGAAACGAAGGAACAGCAGGAGGGATGTAAAGAGAGGTGATGATGAAACTGTTAGAGCGCACGGCCTGATGAGAAGAGACGGAGGAGGAGGAGCAGGAGTGATGAATGGAGAAGATGAAGAAGGGAAATTACTTTGAGAGGGAAGCACCTTAAAGGCTCGAGGTGGACACGTTTGCTCCGGAGATGATGTGGATAAATGGAGACGGAAAAAAGGGAGGAGGAGGAGGAGGAGGGGAGGGATGAAGTGGTGAAGACTCATTAGCCTACACAGGGCTGGCTCCCCTGCTCCACTGCTTCATCTGCTGCTCCTCTCCCTCCTTTTGTTCTCCAGAAATATCTGAGTGGGTGGGAGAGAGAGCAACAGAGTGTGTGAGAGAGAGGGAGAGAGTTACAGTAAGTGATGACAGACTGAGGGGGAGGGAGAGGAGGGACGGAGGACGAGGATGACGAGGGTGAAGGCCTGAATTCATCCAGAGGATACGAAAACATGTGAAACATTTAGCTCATTAGGACTGGGTGCTACATCACACAGAAAGAGCCTTTAATGAGAGGCAACAGCAGATTTAAAGGTACAGCAGCCTTGGAACACAAGGCTAGCCTCCATGCAGCTCGCTGACATGAGATGAAGATTTTTTAAACAGTTGCAGGCTCCAGATTTATGAGGATATGCTGCGTTTTGTGATCATACTCCATCCTATCTGTCCACAGCATGCTGTGAACTCCAGCTTCACCACTAGAGGCCATAACTGACACTGCTCCTTTAAATGTCTGTATGGATTTATGGTTAAATCTGTGAATAACACACATACAGCACAGGTCTGGCTTTGTTTCTGTTTTCTTGTACAATTGGAAATGATACATTTGATCTATATTTCTGTCACAGCTCAGATTCAGTGTCTGTGATATTATGGTAGCAGCTGATCACAGAAGTCAGTCTAATGGCAGAAAATAAACCAACTGTGTCCTGCTTAAAAGAAAATATGTCCAAAAATCCCAAACTCAGTCAAATCAAATCAAGACGTGGTTTGTTTAAATGATTAAACGTGGTGACAAGGAAGGTGTTTGGATCAGATGACATGATGTCAAGCAAACCAATCAGAAGCAGAGAGGCTGGGTGTTATCAATAACCCCGAAGGAGCAGAGCGTGACAGATACGACCAGAGAACGGCACTGAATCATCACAGAGAGCCGCTCCATCTTTCAGTTCTGTCTCTCACACGATCCTCTGTCCTAGTGGCCATCTGTCAGACGCTGCCTCTCCACGCTGTGACACACGTCATCCGAGCCTAAGGTGTGGCACGCTGCCGCCAAGACGCCGCCTGCCGCCGAGGGTCAAGGTGACACCAGGAACAGCAGAGCAAACAAATCAGGGGGAGCGCGGCTCCATCACAGCAGACGCTCCACGCTGCTCTTAAACCACACACACTTGAACCCTTCACCGCCCACACAGAGCGGTGTGACACCACAAGAAGCCGAGGAACAGTTAACAGATCAACCTTTCTACCCACATTCAGCGCTCAATCCTCAAATCCCCCAACACCTCGCTCACCTTTGTCAGTCGAGCGCCCGTCTGCCCCGGCAATAAAAATCCTGCACCATAGTCAGGGCGATCCTACACAGAGAGAGGAGGCTGTAGGGGCATGGAGAGGAAGAACAGACAGGGACGAAAAGGCAGAGAGGGGACGGCAGGAGAGAGAAGGAGAGGGAGAGGAGGGGGAGAGAGAGAGGGAGAGAGAGAGAGAGAGAGGGAGAGAGAGAGAGAGGAACAGCCCAGACAGCTAGAGAGCTCTCCACAATCTGAACAGTGAGGGAGGACGAGCGAGCACCAGGTGTCAGCACGCATACACTCATTGAGCCACACATGCACTCACACACACACACACACACGCACTCACACACACACACACTCACTCACTCACACACACACACACACACACACACACACACACACACACACACACACACACACTCACACTCACACTCACACACTCACACTCACATTCACACACTCACTCACACACACACACACACACATGCACTCACACACACACACACTCACACTCACATTCACACACTCACTCACACACACACACACACACATGCACTCACACACACACACACTCACACTCACACTCACACACTCACTCACACACACACACACATGCACTCACACACACACACACTCACACTCACACTCACACACTCACTCACTCACACACTCACTCACACACACTCACACACACACACATACAGACAGGCAACACTCTCCTCCTCCTCCTCCTCCTCCTCTTGCTCTCTGGCAGCAATAACTCTCCCTCATCCTCCTTCTCTCTTTCTGCCTTGGATGAATTCTTTAACTCTTTCAAAGCCAGCCACCATCCAAAACACAGCAGCCTCTCAGGCTTTGTATCAGTCCTGGTTTGTATATGACAAAGACGATGATTGTGAGGCTGTGTTATCAATTCTTCTGACCTGACGTAAAAACTACAGCCTGCACATCCTGAGAGAAACTCTCCATCCCAGCAGGGGGCGGTAGTCTGTATTCATCATTCGAAAACGGGAGGAAAGAGCCATGATGCAGCTCTGGGGTGTTCGGTCAGACCAGTTTAGCGTGCTGAAATGTTCGGTGAGATTTGCTAACTACGGCAGCAGCACGGACCTGAGCGCCGGCCGACGCCTTCAGTGATATATCAGACTCAAATTAATCAATACTATCAGCTGCGTTGTGCTGAGCAGATGGTGCACGCTCAGAGGTAACCCTACCTGCTGTCACAGCAGCTGCAGCGCGTAACACAACACTACAATGACATGTTGTTACAATGAGTTGAAGGCACATTATAAGAAAACATGTCTTTATCTGACTGTAGGCTATGAATATATGAAGGATTGTCTGCAGTAGATCACAAGGAGGAGGAGAAAGGAGGCGGGTCTCCACGTGTCAAATGACCTTTCTTCTATTTTAGTTGCACAAAGGAGACACAATGACAGCATAGATATTAGCTCCAATATCACAGAGATACAACAAACAGAGCTGCACTGATGAATGCAGGAGAAACAGGAGCTCACGGGCAGGATCCAGGTTAGCACATGAGCCCCTTCCACACAGAGCGAAGGAGCAGGGCAGCACTGGAGACCTTTATTCTGCCGCTGCCCATTCAGACTTCAAACAAAGCTGGCGTGATGCACACTGTCAAAGAGCAGGCCGCACATCAGAGCGCTGACTTCTGGAGTGCTCTGCTTTGTCCACCAGCGCCGCCACTGCCTCTGCTGCCGGCTCATAAAAATCAGCGAGGAAAAACCGGAGAGCAAGAAGTCAAGGTGAAGGACAGGTAAAAACAGCTGACAGGTAAAAACAGACTCACCAAACAAATGATTAGTTGTGTTGTGGGGGCAGCCTGCATTAATGATCTCACCAAAGATGAGAAGATGGACGCCATATCTAGGTCACAGCATCACCAGCTGCTAAATATCAGTCACACTTCAGCCATTAACACGTCTGCTTAATCGAGCTTTCCACAGGAGCACAGAGGCGAGCTGACACCAGCTTCAGACGGAAAGACGCAACAATCACGCTCGAGTTACAGCACAGCATCAGAGCCTGTTCAGATTTCTGCCTGGAGCCGGCGTGGAGATCTACAGTGTAATAAGAAGGAAGAGGCCATACAGGGAAAGCAGAGCCAGAAATAAGGGAGAGAAGCACGGAGTTACCACTTCTATTGACGTTGTGATCAGAGCTGGAGGAGAGGTTAGACCAGCGCTTCTTTACCCACGCATCACACTGCCCACTCCCTACTGCTAGAACTGGAATGCCTCACAAAAGAGCTGCGTGAGAGAGGCAGAGCCGCCGACTCTTTGCTGGTCTCCATTTAAATGTCACCGTGCTCCGACACAGCGAGCCAAATCACTCAGAATACTGCGAGAGCAGCCGTCAAACTGCTGCAATGTCAGTGCCAGTGGGACGTTCAGGACCCTGCTGAGGGCAGCCGTATGCACTGATTTTAGACATGCATCAGGAACTTGTGATGGCAATCAAAGCAGCACTGCTGAAGGCGGGCCGGTGGCTCGACACACACACAGACATGATTCATGCACATCTTTCACACAGCAGAGTGTACTACAGCAAAAAGCCATAAGAGGATGTGCTTCACTGTGATTACTGCGACGATGGAGACACAAAAGGAACAATGTGCAGCCGAGTGCCATCAGCAGCAGAGAGCACTGCTCATTACTGCAAAGAATGCACTTGACAGTATTGTTTTTTTACAGCAGTTAGCAGCAACGGCCTCAGAGCAGCCTTTAAATAGCTCCTGCTGCAGGATACATGTGTAAAACTACATCAACAAGACGAGTCTGAGGAAAGGCGGCGGTGATGGTCAGGACAGAGATGATGTCATTTCCTGTCCTGACCATGACCCTGAGAAAGGGCAGCAGAGGAGCTTTCAGGTCGCATTCTTGAGTCTTGGGTGGATGTGTGGCTGTGAGAAGGGCGGTGTGTGCATCAAGTGGCTCTGCTGAAGCGTAATGATGGGCCCATAAGTGCCTCACGCCACTCCACGAGAGGGGAGAGCGCCGCTGCTGACACTGGCACCATCCTTCTCAACAGCCTGTCTACGGTCTGAAGCGTGTCTGACCTTCAGCACACGTTAGTTTTTCTACAGCTTTGTTACCATGGTAACCCCTTGACGAGGCCACAGGTGTCTGCTGGATGAGGCCGGCCGCGTCGCCCACCTGGTCAAAGCCGGTTGTATCGTCTGTGACCGCGGGCGGGGAGCAGCTTCTCCTGAGAGTTGGTGTTTTGGAGGAAGGCCGGCTGTCCTCACTGCACCTCCGTACAGCTTCTGCTAATTCATGATAATGTGCAAGAAATATACGAGCTGAACACAAGCACCCGCTGAGAGTTTGGTAAACACTTTATCACTCTATCAACAGATTATAGGCCTGCATGCATCCACATAGAGGGGTTCTCATCGGAGCAGCAGACAGTTTGCTTAGCGGCACCTCCGAAAGTCAACCCGCCGGAGGAGGGCGCAGACATCAGACTGTTGTTCTTAGCAACCAAAGGTCAGAGCTCCCCTCGACAGCTGTGCACCATATTGATCCACAGATCCATTGTCTGCTCTGCCGGCTACAGTCTGTGCTTACATTGCATCTTAATGTTCACATTTGAAGCCAATTAAGACATGAGGAGGCTAGAGATAAGAAGATAAAGCCTCCGCAGGCCGACAGCAGGATAAATATGTGTGCACACGTTTCTTTCTGAGCAGGTATGACAGAAAGCAAACACTCTCACAGCCATGACTACACTCGCCGCCTGTAATTTGAGGAGCGCCGCACGCCTGCATGCAAACAGGACCCAGCTCCCTCAGATCCCGCCATTCATTTTTCCCTGGGTTCATTAAGACAGGAAGGAAGGGCACATTCTGTGGAGCAGAGGGTGCCAATCTGTGCTGTGTGGAGACCAGCCAGGATCTGCTCCTCCTGTAGGCTCCTGCCTCCATCTGATCCTAGGATCTATCCTCTGTGCAGTCACTAATGTTTATGCTTGCATGTAGGTAGCAATATATATGCAAATGTGCGACATCTGTATATTTTTATCCGGTGCATTTATTGGATGTTGAAGTACACAGGCTGCTCATCCGATCATAAGCAGACAGAAAGATGAAAGATTGATATGCAAATGTGCTGATGAATACGTCTGTAGATTCTCTCTGTGTAACGCTGCTCTTTCCGTTCTAACCATATGTTCCACTTCACAAGCAGGCGGATTGTCATGGTGGTTTATCTGAGCCTGTGTGGATCAGGCCGCTCGGTGTTTACCAGTATCTGACAGTGAGTACAGGGCCTGTGTCACTGTGCCTTTGAGCTCAAAGCATGTTTGCTGATCTGATGATCTCTAATTAGATTTCTCAACCACTGTGGAAAATGAGCCATCAATTAGAGAGCTGTAATTAGGGGGACCGGTTTGATTCCTGTCAAGCACCTGCTGCCGTCAGACTCGTCGAGTTACTGGAACAGGAGAGAAAATGGCTGCATGTGAGAGGAAGCGAACGTCAAACAGCAGCATTTACAAAGAAGAACACACCTTTATTTGTGTGTTTGTGTTTGTGTCTGCGTATCGATTCTCTTTGGAAGCTCCTCACCAACAGACAGCATCATTCTCTATACAATGAGTAGCAGGGGAGTCACTGGTTGGCAGGAGCGACTGACAGGAGTGTCTTCTCCAATTTACAGAGGCCAGTTTGAATCAGTCAAGTGAGATCAATCCAGCAGGCGTCGCAGAGTGGAACACAACTGAGCGGCACTGCAGATGCTGCAACCACACAAACATATTGTTCTGTACGCAAGCCCGGTTCAACCCAACTCACTTATCCAGTTAATCTGCTTCAGTTCGGCTGTCAGTCACTCTGTGCTTCAGACGACACAGCAGACGGAGACCACAGTCTCCACACCCTGTTGGCTCTGACCCACCACAGCTGCTCATCTGTGTTTCACTTCAAACGCTGACACGCCGACATCCACCTGCTAACCAGGTAACTCAGAGCAAGTTCTCTGACGCTGATCAGGGGACAGCCGGCTCCTCTGTTGTCTTCAGATTAGCGTGTCTATCTGAGTGCTGGCACTCCTGCAGATGTGACTGCATCAAACACACAGAAGGATCATCTTATCGCTCAATCTCCTGTCTGAAGCAAGGCCAGAGTCCACGTGTAGGAGCAGACCTCAGGGTGACACGTCCTCCCTCTGAGCCGGGAGCAGCAGCAGCAGCACAGAGGGATGTGGCTCACAGGCGCCCCCTGTCTGTTATAAGCTGATAAGTCAGAGCTCCTCTGTATGTTCTAGTGTCTAGTGTCAAAAACTGACAACAAGGAACCAACCACCAACTCCAGGAGGATATGCAGGTGAATACAGAGACTGCTGCATCCTCGTTTTCATAAAACATCGACTAGTGTCAGAGTTCGAGGTGCCACCCTCAGCTCACATCATTTTATGACGACACAGGTGGTTCTGTGCCTCAAACAGCTCTGTGAAGGAGGACAGCACATGTTGGAGTACATTTTAACGAGTCAGCCATGTCAGTACACACACATGTGTTGATTAGATTGGGTACATGTGCTCTGCAGGCCACTTTAAACTGAGGATACAGATGTTGCAGTGGAGCAGACAGATTGCAGGAACAGCACTCTTCAGCTGGGAGGACTGGATTCCCAGCAACAGACACCAAAACACCGGAGGGGTCTGCAGTCACGCACCACTGCCTGGACTCCTCCTCACTTCAAACATAAACACACACACTGAAGGCAGAGAGGAGGTGTGTGTGAGCAGCAGGCGTATACAGGAGAATTCAAGCTGTAGACCGTATGTTTTGTCATAAAAAGTGGCCTCAGCTGTGGGAGAATGTGACAGCTGTGACACTTTACCGACGTTAACAGGAGGCTCCATCCATAGGAACCTCCACTGAAGTGCCGAAGTTGAAACACTGCAGGATGTTTCCAGCTTCACAGAATGAATCTGTCTGTTCTGGAGTGGGTGACTGGACAAAGGCCCAAGAGGAGGCACATGTTCACACAGTAATAAAGCCCCTGTCCTGGGGAGGCGGTTAGAGGAGTGCAGGCTGTTACAGCGCCCTGGCAATAACCCAGAACTTATTAACCGTGAATGCACTCATAACACGAGCAGTTCCAGTCCTCCCAAGTGTTGCCTCTTGCTGAGAATATCGACCACATCAATGACTCTGCTCAAATAAACAAGACAAAAAAAGAAAAGCGTGGCTGTCTATTGCAGGCAAGAAGAAATCTCCCTGATAAAACTGTCTTCAGATATGAGCCATGACTCTGTAGGAGCTTCAAACTGCTGAACTCCATGCAGGAATCTGCAGGACCAGCTGTGTGTTAAATAAAATGAACATCGTGCCTTTAGAACAGCTGTGACAGCACTGCTGCTAAACCTCCAGCAAGCAGGTGGCACCTGAAGCTGTACCTGTGTGAACTGCCTGCTGCAGTGTTCCTCGTTAAATAAACGCCTCTCTGTGAGCGGACGGGTGCGTCTTTGTTTGCGGATGCCATCGCCACACACTCACCGCTGCTGCGACTCTTGCGGTTGGCCTTCCCCCCCGTCAGCAGCATCTTCAAGCTGTTCCTGAACATGACTGCAGCAGATGCCCCGGACGCGACGACAGAGAAATCTGTTGGAGGGGAGAAAGATGTGTTAGTGTTTCGACCAGCTGTCCGCCACAGGCTCAGTCACTGGTAACAATGGGATTCATTAAGTATTATCAGGGATACCAGAGCTACCCCACAAAGATACCTTCTCAAGCCAGGAGGAGAAAAGGGCCTTCAAAGGAGGCTAATGTGCAGAAAGCAGCAGAGAAGTAAAGAGGGGGAAACCCCATTGATGGAGGCTCGGGCTTATCTGAGTGCCAGATCAAACACTTCCTGCTAATTAGTGGATGAATGGGAGGAAACACCATTACACCTCCCCAGCCTTCATTCAGTGATTCCATCTCTGACCCCCCCACAAACAGGCACACTGGTCTCTGCTGAGAGTCCTGGTAGTAAAAAGCCTGGCAGCAGATGTTCTCCATTAGAGGGGAGTGACTCAGCAGAGCCCCACAAACAGGCCCCGGCTGAGGAGAAACACAGGAACACTCACAGAGGAGGACGTGAAGCGCCTTCCTCACTCCTCCTCCTCAAGAAGTCTCCCGACGACCTTCAGAGGAGGTCAGAAGGTCTCCAGGAAGATAAGCCCGTGATGATATCATAGTAAACTTACCCTGGGCTTTAATGATTAATGTTTAAACTGCTTTTAGTGGAAATCAATGTACTTTAACGTGATTAAAAGATCCTGTAAGTCATTATGATGAGATCTGGTCACATGATGACTTCAGTCCAGACCTACAGGGTTTCTAACAGAGCACCACTGATGGAACCTGTGATGAACACACGTCCTTTGGTTGCTTCTGTGCATGTGTAAACACCTGTGCTAAACCTGAATCAGTGTCTTGTTGTAATAAACGACAGGACCTCCCTGTTTGTTTTTTAGGTCTGAGGCAGACTGCAGGTGATCCTGAGGTTCATTACCCCCGTTTCTTCTTTGTGATTGAAACCTGAGTGCAGCTTTTTATGAACTCAGGAGCAGAGGATGAGAAAAAAAACACAGAGTGAAATGAAAAAGAAGTCGATCTGAACAACAAATGTAGCAGGAGAAAGAGAGGGGAGCGGCTGGAGCTGCCGAAATGAGAGCGTGCCCGAGCAGCTGTGTGAAGAAATGACTCCAGCTGTTTGTGTTGATGCTCTGATCATTCTTCTTCTATCAGCGACTATGCAGAGAGGACAAGCAGCCCTCTGCTGGCAGAAGCTGCACCACGTTTTGTTCAGAGTAAATATGTATGACATGTTTGAGATTTCCTCTGAGCGTGCTCTCCGTTTGGTAAAGAAGTGGTTAACAGCAGCAGACTAAAGCATTAGTCATCATACAGTAGGAGTGTTGCTGCAGTTCAAGGTGACGGAGCAGTGATGGGCACATTTATGTAGGATCACATTCAGTCCCATTGGTTTAACGTGTGTGTTCTCCCTGTGACAAGATGTAGACAGTGATGAGACAGCGTGAGGTGGGAGCGGGTCACATCTATTGTCATGCAGGCTCCTCTCCAGGTACAGCTGAGGCCGTCCAGGGGCATCCACCCAACGCACCCGTCTTTACCCCAGCATCAAGTATGAGCAGGGAGCGGCTCCTTCTGTCTGCAGGCCAGCAGCCACTCAGTGATGATCATACCAAATCACAGCCTTAGAAAGCCACGACTCAGTCACAGGAAGCACAGCAAGGACCAGGGGACCAGGAGACCAGGAGACCAGGAGACCAGGAGACCAGGAGACCAGGGGACCAGGGGACCAGGGGACCAGGGGACCAGGAGACCAGGAGACCAGGGGACCAGGAGACCAGGGGACCAGGAGACCAGGAGACCAGGAGACCAGGGGACCAGGGGACCAGGGGACCAGGAGACCAGGGGACCAGGGGACCAGGGGACCAGGAGACCAGGGGACCAGGGGACCAGGGGACCAGGAGTGAACTACAGACTGGACAAATATAGGACTTTCTATACGGTGAGCCGTTTACTCACTGAGATATCTGTTCCTATAGGAGCCAATCAATGTTTGAAAGCATGGACACACACACAGGTGAGTGTTGGGTAAGAGCTGCTGTGAGCACATACATCTCTCATTCCCACTCTCTGTGACCCGGTGTACCAGCCTCTGTGAAGGGAAGCCAAGAAGCAGCATGCTCTCACTGATAATGTGCGTAAGCGGATGCAGCCCATCGCAGGCGCTCTGCTGCTCCTGTGTGTTACACAGGACTTAAAGGCACAGGCCGCCCGAGCAGCCGCTCATCCGGTCACTGCAAGCAGGGACAGTTTCATTTATTAGCAGGGCTAACAAAAGGTTAAATTAACAGGTGTCTGTATTATTTCATATCATATGTGAGAGCCCAGCCTGTGATCACTACGACGGTCTAAACGTTTAAACACAAAGCAGCAGGTGCAGACGTCCTCCTCTGAGTCTGAGAGCGGGCGGCTGTGACCCTCCATTAATTACAGAGCTTATTTACAATCAATAAAGTATCTTTTAATGGGTCCGGTCATGGCAAAGGCCGGCGTGGTGGGGCGTCCAATAGGATTCTGCTCATGTTACCGCAGCTTTCAAATTAAAACTCATCTGAGAGGAAACCACACAGACACAGGTCTCCCAGAGGAGAGTGCAGACAACACAAGACACACACACAGGGGGTGGGGTGGATGATCGGGTCAAGTCTGTGCGATTACAGTTAGCATGATAACTAGCTAGCACCACTAGAACCACGGGACTGAACCAAGGAGTCCCCCCTCCTCCTCTGATCAGCCAACCATCATCAAACACAAACCTCTGCTGTAGAAATAAAAGCAAAGCACCAGAAACAACAGCGCCACCCCTTCAAACAGAGGTATTACACCCTGCAGATTGAACAACAATCTGTCTTAAACTAACCAGTCACACATGAAACAAATGCTGCTGAGTTTATCTGTATCCAGAGTGAACGCCTTCAGCTTTAAAGAAGCATCAACAGACATGACAAATGGCCGCTGCCCTGAGGGACACAAGTTCCTTCGAGCAATTACAGAACAATCCGGCGGCCTGCCTGGGAAACATAAATGTCAGAGCTTAATCAAATAAAACAGTGGCAGAGAAGGCATACGGTCAGAATATTTATCCTGTAACAGCAATATAATGGAGGCTGAGTCATCCACAATATATTGATTTCCTCCACTTCATGGTTCACGGAGGAGGAGGGAGGTGAGGTGAGGGGGGTGAGGAGGACCTGTCCTTTAAAGCAAATATTCACAGAGCACCCGCTCCGTCAGAGCCTCCGCCCTCATCGTGCCAGCAGTCGACGCCCTGCAGCATCAGACAGGGATAAATCATACTCCCATCTCCACTGTGAGGACGGCCAGGGGAGCAGGCGGCATAAATCACAGCGATATCAATAAGGGGAAGTGTCAGGGCTCGGCTCGCAAGGTGAGACTTTCACAGGGCGAAGCAGAAACCACTTAGAGCCGCTGGTAACAAAGTTCCCCGGCCGCCCCGGGATAGATTATTTATTAATCTAGATTAATGCCCCACGCTCATCGCTGAGCTGGGCAGTCGTGATGTCTGTATCATGGTCAGTCACAGAGCTGACAGTTGGGAGTCTTTTACCCAGAAGCCCCTGCCTCTGTGGGAGCACGTGCTAGCTGCTTTCAGAGATTCTCAGCAGCACTACACCGCATGATGATTCAGATCCGTGGGAGACAGCTGATCCAGTCAGGTAGCACCGACCCTGTGACCTTAACCCTCCGTAGTTCAAGGCCAACATTTACAAGCTGCACCAGTCACAGTGAGGACTCCATCTTCCTCCTGTCAGCTGGGATGTTACTCTGACAGTCACACAGGCTGAGTGGATTATCATGGCTGTGTCCTGTCCCTGTGGGGAGACAGAAGTCCACACTTTCACCACCACATCTCTGCCCAGTTTGAACCGGCCAAGACCTTCGCTGCCCTCTCCCTCACGTCCACTCAGAGGAGGCCACTGAAACAGCATGCCAGCCTTCATCACAGTGCTAGAGATCCAGATGAAGCAGAACATAACTCACTGCTGTTTGTTTTCTGTTTGTTTGAGAGGACGTCTGGGCAAGACCCAAATAATGGGGTGAAATACTGTAAAAACATCCTGAGGAGAGGAATAAATCACAAAACCTACGTATTGTGTGAGAGCTGCGTGAGCACAGCGTGTCCTCTGTGTAACCCCTTCATGGCAGACAGGGTGGAAGTGGGCAATCAGCAGTGGTTAATGCAAAAGCAGCTTGATGCCTGCAGACATCAGAGGACAGCAGCAGGTCTGAGTTTAACAACAACACTTCTCTGTTCCCACAGAGCAGGTTTCTGCTCATAAACCATCATGCATGAAAACCACAGATGAAGCTAGATGATGATGCAAAAGGTCAAACGCTGAGCTGAGTATTAGGCTGGAGAGGGTTTAAAGCAGACAGTTCAATTAATCTCTGCTCTGCCTCCTCCTCCTCCTCCTCTTCATTCACAGACCTTACTGCTACACCTGCTGGCCGTTTGGATGTGTTGCTGCCGCACAGACACACTCAGCAGAGGCCGACATTATTAATCTAAACCTAATATCAGAGTTTTTCTTTTACCTTCCTTCTCGATACATGACAGGTCCATCATCGTCCCCACAGTGAACAGCTGCTGTTACATAAATCCTCCTGCAGCCCTGCAGCCCTGCTCAGACCTGAGCTGCAGGAGGAAGAAGGGCTGCATGTTTGACAGGCAGCTTAAAGGGGCAAACAGAGGCGTGACACGAGGAGGGAAGGTAACTCTGCACAAGGCCACTAACAGCAGGTAATCAACACTGGCAGAAGTGGACATTTGCATTGAGTTGGAGGCGTTTAAAGTCAGCCGGTGTCTCTGGCCTGGGCAAGGAGCTCAAATGAAAGTCTTAGAATTAAACAGCAGCGGTGGAGAAGCGTCTCTGTTCACCCCTCATTCCACTGTTAATCAAAGCTTACATTTACAGATGCCGATGTACTGCAGCTGGGCAGATGTGGGTGTTTGCTACGCTCCGATAAGACGTGTGACCAGCGGCAGCATCATCAGCAGAGCTTCATGTAGCCCACATGAAGAGGTGCTAAAGCATGTGCTTATGTTAGCGTTCCTTCCTCTAAATAAAAATCTATTTAATTCCATCCGCAGCCATCACAGCTGAGATTCTGTGTGAGCATAAAATGGTTCTGATAGCTTCACATTATCCCCACACACTGTGTCCAGGCACAGCTGTCACATGGATCCAGCGCCAGCCTGAAGCTGCTTTCACACACCACTGTGGCTGTCAGCGCTGCCTGACACAACCAGCCCTCAAATTACACCCAGGCGGGCTGATGTGGCCACTTCAGGGGAGGAAAGAAACAACCAGCTAGCTCAAAATCCCACGGACTCCCGTTCCAGGACGATGTCTTCATCCCAGGCAAACGCTTTTTTAAATGCACAACAATGCGTCACTTAGCCAGAGGCCAGAAGAAGAAGGCTTGTAGTATAACGTATCTGTGAGCAGCAGAGCCAGATAACGTGCTGGATTTCCTTGCCTGCAGCGATTGTGAATGAAGTGCAGCTGAGTGGCTGACAGGCTTAGCAGTGTGGCTTCTAAGTGGAGTAAAGCCATGGAGGGACATAAATCACTGCTACAAAGACCTGAAGCAAACCTAACAGCTATGTTCTCCCAGAAACACGGGCGGTCAGATCATCACGTATTTAACCCTTCACACAAATATCCGACCACCACCTGCACCACGACAGCTGTCTGTCACACACAGGGACTAGAGATGAGGGGCAGCCTCTGAACAACAGACTGAAGGTGAAGGAAACATGATGAGGCTGAAATGTTTATTTTTACTTTTGACGTCAGGAGGAACCTGTCCCAACGGAGGACACAGTCATCGGTGATTCAGACTGTGGGTTTGGTTTCCAAACCACAGGACAAGAAGAGAGTGGATCAATGAGGTGCTGCCATCCAGGAGGAGGGGAGGTGGCCTCTGTTCTGTTCATGTCATGGATGTTTCAGTGAAGCAGACATGGGAGATGAATCTGATGAATTATGCATCGTTCCTCACTGTACTGCCATGTATATCGTGCTCACATCCACTCCATGAGGAGCTTCTTTGTCCACTGTGAATTAGCAGCACCTCTCTAATCCTCTTTCATCTCATCCACAGACCGCTTCCAGAGGAGAGGTGCGTGCCTCCGGCATGCAAATGACTGATAATAACGTAAGAAGGAGAAAGTGTGGCTGATTCCAGGAATGCAGTCAACCTCACAGACTTCACATCCATCACCACAAACAGGATGTACACAACTCTGTTTCCTTTACGTCTATCTCAACCTTCTCTTTTTCCATCCAGAGCCAGCTACACAATACCACAAAGAAGACACACATTAGTGTGCTTCACAAGGCTAATGGAACCTTCAGGGCTGCTTTTGTAAGTATGAACCTCGATCTGAGTGGAGCATACAAAGGAAGCGTGGGAGGAGAGAGAGAAAACATCTTCAATCGCTCGCTCTTCCAGTTCAGCCCACCACCAGATTGCCGTCAGGCCGGCCTGACGTTTGATTGAAGGCGCAGACAGGACCGCGGGATCCAATTAGCGCGTTAGCCTACGACTGACCTCTGATGGCAATCTGATGACCACCAATAAACGTCTACGAGATTCCAGCCACCATCACGCCATGTGTCAATCACAGAGGTTCACTCCCACACTCACGATCCGGCCTTCAAAGAATCAGAAGTCATACTCAGACTTCAGCAGAGAAGTTGGCACTCACAGTGTGTTCAGTAGCTTTGATTTAAAGATACATATTTAAAATCTTCACTGTTGTGACTGAGCCACTAAGAGCACGCCTCTTGGAGCAACGTGATTAATACCAGCCAATGAACTGCGTCGTGAGTACCTGGTGCAGAAACATTATGTAACGTCACTTCCAGCTGCCTGAAGGTCACACACACACTGACAGACAAGCCTGCAGGCCTCCGGCCATCCATATCAGCAGGCCGAGCCAGACCCTGCCAACATCAGCAAAAGAAAAACGCTGTAGCACTCTGGAGATTTAATGAAGCGGGCTTACAACACACACAGTGGAGGATGGGTGGTGTAGCTGGGATGTGATGTGGAGAAATAAGCTAGGATTGATGCTCCTGCTGTTCGAGGTCAGGATGCAAACATGCATATTTAATGACATTTAACGTCAGCTGAGAGCAGGTGTGATCAGAGAGGTCAAGATAAAAACCAGCAGAAATCAATCCATCCATCAGTTTATCAGATCAAACAGATACTTCTCCTGCATGTACTGTTGAGATTCATTATTTAAAAACATAGCGAGGAAGCAGCACCTCTCTTCCACTAAAACACAGAACGTGGACACCGAGCCAGGAAAAGAGTCCACTCCATCTCCAGCAGCGTCACTTCACACTCATCTTTCATGGCTTCCATTTCCCTGCACTTCATCTGAAATCTCCTGGTTACAGTGAAGATAAACTCATAAAGAGGTCAGTCCACACCTTGCCGCCCTATTCATAAGGGACCACACACACACATTCACACTGCCTTTACAAGGTAATTTGCGCCCCTACAAAGCGCACTTGCTGCCAACTCTTTCCTGTTTTTAATGTATTAGATTGGAGGCGGAGGGGGCAGCAGCTGTTAGTCGGGCCCAGCTGTCGATGGCGGCTGGCAGAGATGAGAGGGGAGGAGCTGATTTTCCACAAACCTGTGCGTACACGGTCCCACAGGAAGCCGGCTTTAAAGAGCTGCCTCACACACCCAGATGATGACTGGATGTCTGTGTTTACCTCTGCGTCTGAGGCGCACAGGCGCTCATTAATTCTGCTAAACGCTGATGGAGATAAACCATGATTGACTTGGCAGAACAAGGTCCAGAACGTACTGCACTGTAGTGATGAGACTACTCACCAACAGGATGCTGCGCACAAACACAACACTACAAACTGACAGGGCGGCCTGAGGCGGAGCCCGGCCGGGTACCGAAGCCGCTCACGACTTATAGGCTTTAAATTAATTCTGCTTTTCCCCTGTAATCATACATTTTTATGCGTGACGAGAAACGAGAGGAAACAACGTGAAAGGGGCAGATGAACTTCTCACGCTGTTCACACCGTGTTATTCCTCAAACCATACATTAACACAGACTGATTTCTGTCCTCTACATCTCCTGAGATGGAGCCTGGCGGGCTGTGGTCACTGTGGAGACTGCCTCCATCACACTGAACCACATGGCCTCAGGATGGACAACAACAAGTTAAAGTGAAGGCTTTCAACAATCATTTTATTAACCCTAACCCACAGAAACATTAATAATAATAATAATAATATTATATTATTTCCAGACCTTTGATTCGACCGCTGCGTACACATCTGGCGCCCTCCTGTGGTCCTATCTAAACAGCGCATGTCAACAAGTTGGTGGTGGGTCCAAAAGCACCATCTTTATCTGCACCTGTTTGTCTGGAAGGATGCAGACTTTAACCCTCTCAGTCCCAGGCTTGGTGTTCTGCAGATGAACCATGAGGCGGACATGTTGAATACCCCCCCCCCTGCTCATATCAGAGCAGCTTCCATCTCAATCCACTGAGTCCAAACTCACCCAACGTGTCCAGCTTCAAAGCCACCAGCCTGAAGTGTGTTAATGAGCTTCAGGATGAGACTGGCTGGCAGCTGTAACGCAGGTTCAACAGACTCGCATCTACAACTGTATCGGCCTCGCCGTCCTCCAACACCTCAGCTTTACCAAAACGAACTCTTGTGTGTGTGACTGAGTGCTAACAGAGCCTGAAGAGAAAGCAGCCTCCTCCACTACAATGACTTACAAACTACAGAAGGAGCATCACACCAGGGAGGACAGCTCGCCCACAATTCCAAACAGAATCCATCTTGCCACTAAACTGGGTTGTCGTCACAACTGGCAGTGTGTGTTGGCGTTTGTGGGTTTCAGTGTGTGTCAGATTTGACACGGCTCCCTTTCAGCTGCTGTGGGCTCGTAGCTAGCCGCCCACACACCCCACTGGGGAGCAACCGTCTTCCTTCAGATTCCCTTCAGCCAACAACTTGACAACAGTGATCATTCTCATCATCGTCCCCCCACCACCCCCACCCGAGCCCTGAGCGCACATTCACTGCCTGAAGTCTCTGATTGGTCAGAGCATGACTAACACTATTGGGAGAAGGCCCATAAATGTAAATAAAAGACCTCAGACACAGCGAAGCACCACCTGAAGTTTCACTTTAAGACGACTGAAGGACTACGGGTCAGTACTTTACGTGCCTGGAGATGCTGTCATGTCTCATCTCTGCACTGGTGACCAGCATGGACGCTGCCATGCGATGTCAATCACACACTGACAGATCCTGCAGGCTAGAGAGGAAGTCGATCTCTGGGCCAAATCACAGGAATTCTGCATCTTTGGACAGATGACGAACAGGAAGTGAAACTACAGAACAGTTGGACTCCTGTGAAGCCATTAGCTGCTGGAACAGAGACGTTCCTTCCTCGCCCTCTGAAATGTGAGCGATGCAGCGCTTTGCGCCAGTTTCTGGCACGATTATAATTTCTGCCACCTCCTAAACAGCACTGGCAGACTCTGTGACTCTTTTGTGTAGCCCCAGCTTCACAGCCGTGGAGCCTCGTATGCAGAAAAGAGCCAGTGTCATGCGGTCAGAAGGCATTTTACTCAGACAAAAATGTGTGTCAGCACTTTCTGCCAGGCAGCGAGGGGCCGGCGCTCAGAGCCTCCTCTTCTCAGAGGAGAGCCAGGGTTTAATGGGACCACTCTTCCACTCCATTTGCCAGCTCGCATCTCACAGGCCACAGCTGCATACATGTGACTGTCACTCTGCATACCTCTCTGCAGCTGACGCCAGCCGCTCCCTCTAAACTCTGAACACACGACCGACACCACGTCTGTGGATGAGTCCATGTTAAACACGGGCAGCAGAGGTCAGCGGTAATTAATGATCTGTCCTCCTTCATTCAGACTATGGATCTTACACTCACTTTATATCCATTTCACAACTAAACAACAATTTCATGCTTGGCTGGTCACAGAGTAATCACACACGGCCACAAGTCGACACATGGAGTACAGCTACGTAGCTGCACCTCCACCACACGCATCAGAGTCAACAACCCACCAGCCTCGGTCAGCAAATGACAGAGTTACTGTGAAGTGCTCGGATGTACCATTAAAGGTTAATTTCACTGCAGAACGTGTTTAACGTGACTTGTTTAAACATGCTGAGAGTCAACACGTAAGATAAAAAGACAAGATGAAGCCATGTGATAAAGAAGCCGCCTGCTGTATTAAACTGTAATCCTTAGTACAGGCTGCAGTGGGGATTTATGGGGTTAGGAGGGACTGGTGATAAATTCAGATTATTAAAAACGAGCTCTGATCTTGTATAGCGTTGCATAGATATATACTGGAGTTAGCATGCTTACCATCTAGCCATGAATCTTATGTAAGCATCAGCTCTGCCTCATACTATAGCTCAAGATGACTTTAGCTTTACAGAAACAACAGCGCCCCCATTCCACAGAAAGGTACAACAGCTTGAATACAAAAACATAACTCAGTTTAACCCACTCAGGTCAGGAACAGGCCTTTGTCTGGCTCCTGGTCTCTGTGTGGTGGAGCAGCTGGTGTACAAGCCTCCCAGGCAGCTACACACGGGTTCAGATGACGTGAAACTTGAGAGAAGACTCACCATGTGCAGACAACAGATCCGGCTTTGAGGCGCTACATTTCTCTGCGCTCCCCCGTCCAGAGAGGACACCCAGCAGGTCTCTACAAAGGCAACGACAAACTTTAGGGTGAGCAATGACCTGAAAGAGACTTGTGTTGACACTCAGCAGACACAGCGGAGCGGGCCGCCTCTCCACTCTGCCGACATTCTTCCAACACAAACAGCAGCTTCTGAGGCTGCGCTACAAGGGCCTGTTGTCACGGCGCACACTGGGACAGGAGGCTGTTGTCACGTTCTTCAGGGGGTGGATCTGACATGAAGTGCTGCTTTCAGAGCTCCAAATGCACCATTATGTCATTAAAGATGGGGAGCACTGAGAGATCTGTGTGGGAGATCACACGGAGAGCTGTGACAGCAAGCCGGCCGTCGGTCCAGAACAGGGAAGGTCTGGACCGTCGGTTCTGGTGCCCTGACACTAATTAAATATAGTTTAAGGCACCAGTCTGGATACTCCTACATTTTCCAAAATGTGAAAGTTTCTTTATCTCCTCTCAGTCGTTCCTTCCTCTGTTTAAATCATGAAAAGTACACGTCACACTGCTCAGTCACTGGCCCACAGAAACAGCGAGCCCACGCTTTCTTTAAAATGAAATCATGACAGGAATGCTGCCACAGAAAAACTCAACTAATTCATTCAGGCCTCAGAACATTCCTCTCCGCCATGTCCTCCAGTGTCAACAGCCAGTTTCCTTCCATCCATGAAGGACAACTCAGAAGAAGATTTCAAAGAAGCCGAACGTCACTTTTCTGCACAAAAGACGTCCTCAGACCAAGCGGCTGCACCGTAACCGAGCTCCTCTCCAGGGCATCACACGGACGCTTTTCATTCTCTAATTACAGTCTGCACATCTCTGCAGGGAACTCTTTATGAGACTTAATCTGAATTTTACACAAACTGTTGCCAACACATTAATTAAGCTGAGACAACCAATGAGAAGCTAAACAAAGCACAGCAGCAACAAGGAGCAGCAGTCCGTTAAAGCGCTGCTGTGCAGGTTTACGTCAGTATTAAATGTTTGCAGGATGTTTTTAAGAAAATCAGAAACTATCTTCATGTCAGTGACAAGCTGGAGACGACAGCTAAAGGTTCCAGGTTAAAGAACGGCCACAGAGGGACGGGCCCCGTCACTTCAAGGCAGAGGTCGGACAGCTGCACCACCCTCCTCTCCACCCATCAGCAGCAGATGATGATTAGAGGTGAAGCAAAGGGCAAATCACTGCGCTGCTCGTCTGCTTTACAGTGATACGGACCGCCGAGGCTCAGACATCTTCCAGAGAGGTCCCACTGCAGCCAGGCACAATGCATAATTCCATTTGTCCACTGGGTTTCTGCGTTATTAACTGAAAATGCCAGACACACGATCACAACAAATGATGTGACCACTTCCCGCTGATGAATGTGGCGCTGCGGCTTTCCCTCTCATCTCCCTCTCAGAGGCCTGCGTGCAGCAGAGGCCTCTGGGTAACGGCTTCAGAAGTCACCGCTCTGTCAGACATGCAGACTAGGTTCAGCTTCAGTGTGGTCATGCACCCATCATAAACAACAACTACTCCACTCTGGTAACAAGAGAACTAGCAGACAATGAGGTGAGGGTGATAAAGTGTGTTCTGATGGAGACTCGATGAAGCTCCGGGTGTGTTTGATTTCCCAGGTCAGAGAAGAGGCAGAAAATTCCAGCGAGAGTGTTACAGATAAACAAGCTTTACATATCTGCTCTGAGGCCACGCTGAGCTGCTACACTGTGACCATACTCATTAGCAAACACATTAGTAAATCTTCACTTTTACATGTTGTGCATGAAGAACAACCTGCCGCTGCTCTTTACCCCTCGACCCATCCGCTCCGTCTTTCACCTGCTTCAGTCTCTTTTCATCACAGGTCCAGAAGGAGACATGCTACCAGTTTATCTGAGACTGTGGCTCATTAAACATGTTGCTAACATAGAGAGAATAAAAAGCCTTGTGAGACAGGACTAGAACCAGCTGTAACACAGCACCACCACCTCCAAGCAGCACCCACTTATCTACAGAAGGAGACAGAAATAGAACATCTGAGCAGCAGCAGCAGCAGCAGCAGCTGTCTGGCTGCTTTAAGTGGCAGATAGGTGTGTGAATGACAACGTGTCACGCCGAGCACTCTGAATTAACAGGGATCCGGTTTACACAATGCTAACCGCCTTAGCAGACACACGCCATCTGCTGGTCTGCGCTCAACAAACTGCTTTGAAGTAACTGCTGTTCTGACCTCGTGGAGCAGTGATGAAGGGAACAGGGTACGAGGACAGGGTGTGGTCAGGGAGCTGGTCTAAAGTATCGCTGGGATAAGCTTCACATCAGACACACCTCCTAACAGGGAGGGGTCAAAGATGGCTGACAGGAAGAACCAATGGAAGCATGATGTCTGTGGTGTGAGTGTAAGAGTGTGTGTCTCACTGACAAACCACCTCTCATTACCTCCAAGTTAAACATGCATGCTGCAGGGCCGTCTGTGTGTCCTGTTGGCCAAATGAAGAGCTGGTTTCCTTTGGCATTAACACTGTGGGGCTTTCAGCTGGATATCAATTAGAGGCTCATTAGGCGTTTAGAGACCTCAGTCGCTCCGGCTTCCTGTCCCTCGCTGTGAGCGTGGCTGACCCCAACCGTGAGTCCTTTCAGCCATGAGAGAGGGACTGTGTGTCCACCATGCCTCCTTTCAGAAGTATCAGAAACGGTGCAGCCATCGGCTCCGGCGGCCTGCAGCTCATTAATCCTGCTTACAGCTCAGTGCTTATTGATTCACTGACTTCCTGTCTGTCATCATGACTGACAAGAGTTTGAATCAGAGACTGTGTGAAAGGGAAATGGCAGCACGTCCTCCTCTTCCTCTCACATCCCTCTGTCATTGTATAAAACTTTTTTCAGAGTAACACCTTTCAGTAACAGTACTCTGTGGCTGTGTGTGTGTGCGCTGCATATTTGCATGTGTACTTATGCAGCTTGTCTTTATCGGCGGCCCTCGGTGTGTCGTTCGGGGCAGAGGTGCCGTGCTAAGTATTTTTAGACAGACTCAGAGGGGACTCTGTGTCCTGACTGCTAACACAATCAGCTCTCATGCCTGAACAAGGACATATTTTGGTGACTGGAGGGAGAAGAAGGAGACTCCCTGCACCTTGAAAATCATGCCACTGTTGAAGAAGCAGTGCTGCTCACACTGTCTCCACTGTGTGAGGACGTCTGTGTTTGGTAGAGTGAGGACTTTCCATTTCTAGGAGGACAGACCCGTGCAGCTGCAGCCACTGTGGTCTCAGTAACCTGACATTGGGTTGAACTCAGAACACACTGTGTAATCTGCATGTGCTCTCCCTTTTGAAACGTTGAACACAAAGTGTGCGTGGTCACAGAGAAGCATGCTAGCCGGAGTAAAACACAATGGTTCAGTTTAAAAGAACCTTAAAATAGCCTGAGTGCTGTAGCACGCCACGTAGCATTACAGGGCTCCAGACTGACAGCCGGCAGAGCAAAGGCCGCTTCACTTAGCTCACATTCATTATATCAAAGGCTGCTCGTGGGCGCTGCATTCAGGGTCTGCAGTCAAGCACTGAAAACTGCTTCTTTTAAACACTTAGACTGAACCTCACCATGCTGCCTGTACATCAAAGTACAGTCACAACATGAAGACCTGGAGCAGCATGGTGAGGACAAACAGGAAGTGATGATGAGGACAAACAGGAAGTGATGATGAGGACAAACAGGAAGTGATGGTGAGGACAAACAGGAAGTGATGATGAGGACAAACAGGAAGTGATGGTGAGGACAAACAGGAAGTGATGCCATGAACTCACAGAATGTGTGAATAACTGAAACAGGTGAGGTGAACCTGCAGAGTCTACAGCTAAGCGAAGCCACGCCTCCAATCACATGGACGCGCACCACCTGAAGACGAGCTGCGGTCTGTGACCTCGGCCATCATGCACGTACCTCTCTGGTGCACAGAGCAGGAAGAGAGTGACAACCAGCCAATACTCCTACAGGGTCCACCCGGAGGATTGATGATGTTTTATGTTTTATATTCTTCGTTTTAAAGCGAAACTGCCGAACTAAGCGGTTGCTATCGGACTGTAAAGAGAAGTTACACTAATTTAACAAAAGGTGCAGCAGAATGAAATCTTCATAGAGGTTCAGTAAGGTCACTGAAAGCTGGACTGGAGCGTTATGTCTGGTTCTTCCCAGCTTCTTTTGCTGTAATCTATAATTTGCATTGTGAGCTACAGTTATTCCTTCACTGTGTGCAGTCAGGAACACAAAGGGTATCATTGTAAACAAAGCCGTCTCAAACCACTTCTTATGAGTGCCGTCTTTCTGCACTCCTACACCCGTCGTCACACCCTGCTCAGCACACAAAGGCAGACCCAGCAGCTGTACGAACAACGACTTCACTATGTTCACAAGACACTAACATGCCTGGCAGATTATGATGAGGTTAACCCATTAATGGTGCTTCACATCACAAAGGCCCATCTCCCACATTGGACCACACCAACACACGGAGGAACAGTGCAGCTATTCAGCTGTGACAGACTGCTACTGTTTCAATGACAGCTTTATGGTGGGGGCCAGAGGTCACATGACAAGGTCTCAGCAGACGCAGCGCCGACGCGCAGCCATTAGGTGGCGTGGAGGTGAATGTATTTGTGTTGTGTTCACAGCTTTAGCGTAATCTGCTAATGGTGACACCAGATGTCGAGGTCAACAGGCAGAGAGGCAGAGGTCAGCGGAGCTCCCAGATACGCTGCAAAGTCAAAGTTGTTGGTATTAAACTGTAGCCATTGTTCCAGCATAATGAATACGCCACCATTCATCTGCCATCAGCAGCTGGGGCCTGCTAGCTGCCTAATAGGGTAACAGGGATCTCTGGCTCCCGGGGGGACGTTTGAGTGGCAGACTGCTGGGATGCAGCCGTGGAGCCAGTCTTTGCTATCTTAAAGCCACCGTCTCGGTAGGATCAGGTAATGCTGTGTTAATTTAGGAGGCATGTAACACTTCTCCTCTTCCAGAGAGAGGTGATGAAGTCCATTTCATTAAAGCTGCAATGCAGCAACGAGCTCAGAGCATCCAGCCACAGCAGTAACTGCCACTGTGATATACATCTGTTCAAACTGCAGGGAGAAGTGACTGCACACACACCCCAGGCTGAGCCGCTGGTCCGAGGCCACGCTCACACTGCTGCATCACTGGGAACAGGTTACAACTGACCAAAACCCCCGACCAACACCAGGACTCATTCTGAGGCTCTCACCGGTGTGGAGTCCAACTGTTTGGGCTGTCCGACGTCCACAGGAGAAGCTTTGAGACCCACGCAGAGCCAGAGTGGCTCTCATTGACATCAGCTGTGTCCAGGATCACAAAGCCAAACATCAGGAAGTCACCGACTAGAAGTCGATGTACGTGGAGAGAAAACGACAGAGGATCATCCAGGAGACTTGGGTCTGATGTGTGAATCTGAGAACTCACTGTGAAATTCACCAGATCCTTACATTCATTAGAAACAGGTTCCATGGCATCATGTCCACCAAACATCTGTTTTGAACTCTTTTGGGATAAAAGGGCTGCAACATCTTCCCCAGACGAGAATAAAACCGTTTCTCTGTTGGTCAAATGACCATGAGACCTCGGTTACCTTCATTATTTGTGCATTTATTCATGTTAATGTCTTTTTCTTTGAAGACGAGGAGCTGCAGAGGATGGTCTGAACATCAGCCTCTCTCCAAACAGTAGCTGTTTATGTCTTCTGGGACATATAAACAGTCACCACAACACTGCAAGCAACGACTCACGACAACATTTCCTACCATACAAAGCACAGAGCTGTGAAACCCAAACCCCAAGTTATGATATATGGATGCACTGCTCCCATTTATTGTTATGAAACCATAACCAGGCCTACATATCATACCAGCAGACACAAACACTGCAGCGCTTTGATCCTCAGATGTACTTCCAGTTAACTCCTGGATTTCCTTTGAAGAGAAACAGGCAACAACATGCAGGAGAAACACACAACCGCCTCAACACCCGCTCTCTGGATCTAATCACACACAGCAGCCTCCCACAACACTGCCGTGGCTTCACTCAGACCTCTCTGCTGCACTATCAAAGCTGCAGAAACCCCTAAAATCTTCATCTGTCAGCGTGGCAGGTGAGAAAGGAGTCGACTCGAACACATCAGGACTCTGTGAATGTCACTGAAGAAGAAGAAGAGGAGGCCAGCTCCAGCTTTGTTTTTCTAACAGAGAAGATGAAACAGAATCCAGCCACTAACAAGAAAGAACACAGTGCTATAAGAAGTGTTTCACATGGTTTTTACATAATCAAAGGGCCACATCTGAAGGATGGACACGGCCGCGGAGACTCCCTCTCTCATTAGAGGAGTTCGCTGCACCCTCGCTTTTTCCAAATGAGCCAATTTCAGTGTTTTACGGACTACACCTTTATCCACGGATCTCTCCACACGTTAGAGCTGCTGCTGGTGAACTGCCAAGTCAGGTTTTGCTCGATATCACAGATGTGCCTTGAGGGAGTTATATGATACCATCACTAAATCCTGAATATGGAGAAAATGAAGAAAAAACCCAGAGGAGGGGTCCCTGTTCCAGGACAGGGCCACAGTTTGGTGCCGCTGGCAGTTCTAATGTGATTGCCTCGCTGACTCCTAGGGCAGAAATTGAGTTAGTGACCAAGAAGGAAATGAATTATGACCAAAATATCAATTTTAATTCCCTTCATATGCCATTTTTCCTGAACTGATGATCACACCGTTCACCCCAGAGAACACATGTGCACCTTCTGTCCCAGCAGGCTTTCCTGTTTTCCCGGCCTGCTTTTGCTGATTAAAACAGCATAAAGAGCGTGCTCAGAATCAAAAACCTCCCGCAGGACGACACCTTTATTCCCCACACAGGAAACAATCTCACATTTTCAGAGCTGATAAGATTCAGAGAGCAGTGCTGTCTGGTTTGGTCGTGGATGCACACCAAAAGAGCTGCTTTACCTCATTAAACAACAGCCCTTTCCATATCTGAGAGAGCAGTCAGACATTCTTCTGCAGTTAGAAATCTCTTAATTAACTCCAGCTAACACTCAGGAATACAAAGTCAGGCGTAAGCCAGATGTGTTGCTGACTGTGAAGTCCTGAAAACCCAAACTTGTGCAACATTAGTCTGTAGTATTCTGTGAAGACGCCTGGCCCACCGGCCTGCTCTGCTGCTGATTTGATCCGTGATATAAAACATTTCAAAGGCTGATTTTCAGTGACCCACAGAATAAGAATGTGCTTGAACATCTCCGCTGTGTGAGGATCAAACAACAGAATTCCACCTGAAACATGTCCTCTACAGTGAGAGCTCCACATCTGACAACAAAACGAACTTTCTGACACAAATATTTGTCGTGTATAAGCAGAATCTGTAGCTAAGAGGCTGGGATCGTTTAACCGACACAGAGCTGCTGTAGAAGTGAAAACTGTCCGTTTTCATGCTGCATGTCAGACTGCACACAATGTCTCAGCTTCACACACCATCCAGAGCTGATGGCTGCTAATGACGAGGTTTAAATTATATCATCATCATTTCAATAACAAACACATCTAGGCGGTGTTGACATGATGACTACAGTGATGCTTTTGACGATATCCGCCCTTGATGTGCACCATGCTGGGGTAGTTTAGGTAACTCCGAGCTGATTTAAAGACGTGAGACATGTTTTATTTATACAGTCTCTGAGAAATCCTTCACTCCTGCAGCAGAATCTTTTTAACCTTTGGCCTGCGTTTGGCTCGGACTGTGGAAAACAGGGCTCTGTCACTACCCCCGTGTGAGCAGATAAGCACAGAGAGACAAAAACTTCAGGGCTGGTCGGCCAAAAAAGAGAAAACATCATGAGCTCATAATGGAAAACACACACTCACACACACTGTGAACTTGCACATGTGTGTGTGTGTGAGGAGAAACTACAGCGCATGTCAGTGATGTGATGAGAGAGCGCTTTGAGGATGACTGTCTTTTATCTGCGCCGTGCCGAGCTGACAACCAAGAACTTGAATAGAACAGCAGAGCGAGACAGCAGCCATCTCCAGCCTCATACAAAAACCATGAGCGCTGGAGCCCAAACCTTCCAGTCTGCAGACCTATTTCCTAAATAAACACTTTATCACCGCCGCTCTGTGTGTGTGTGTGTGTGTGTGTGTGTGTGTGTGTGTACGTTTTCACATCTCTCAGCACACTTTCTTTCCTGCACATAAGGAGCTGAATGGTGATCATAGGGAAATAAGCGTTTTCCTCTTCCAAACAACAGGCATTACACAGATTAACAGCCTCTGTGAAACATACTATTACCACATGGAGCAGGACCAGATGTCAGATAATAGGCTGTGTGCAGTGAGGTGGGTTCTGGCCTGAAGCCACTGAACATGTAAGAACAGCTTCTCCCATATGAAGCTCCTCACTTTACGGACAGCTTCTAGTCTGGGTGGACCCCCCCAGCAGCCTTCACGTGTATGATGTATGAAACAGAACCAGGACTGTGCTGATCTTTAAAGGATGATGTGTGTGTGTCTCAGGTCTGATGCGGAGCAGCACACATGTTGCAGTGACAGCAGGAGAAGCTGGTCATGGTTTACAAAGGAGCAGCTCAGTCTCATTAAACGCTGCTGGGTGTTGTTGGCTCAGCGGGCTCTGCCTGAGACCAGCAGCCAAATAAAGAAGGCAGTACAGGTTATGGATGTGCTGCTGCATCACTGACACACACACACACACACACGCACACATTTTTGTATCATCAATACCAACTTTGAAATGCACACAGCAGAAGTGCTCATTACCTTTTCTAGACTTGCAGCGTTGTCGGTCTGAGCCGCTCTGGCATCACGTCCTCGCCTCCTGCGCCGCTCCGCTCCGGTCCGGTCTGCTGCAGCGCTCCGTGCGGCTCCTCGGTCCAAATTACGCACGTTTCCAGTCGGTCCTGAATGGCTGGAGCGTCTGAAAATAACCGCACCGACCAAAGCGGCGGCGGCGTCCACCCCTGCGTGTCCGCGGCGCAGGCTCGGTCTGCAGCAGGTAGCGGCGCCCGGGGCTGACGGCTCGCTCTCACCCCGCCGAATGTGCCCGAGTGCGGGGTCGATCCGCGGCTGAAGTCATGCGTGAGGAGTGCGGTCAGAGCCAGCCAGTCGTGCCCAGTGCCACGCAGCGCCGCAACATGGAGCGCTGGCCGCCCTGCCTACCGCTGGGTCAAGCCCGTCAGCGCCACCAAACACGGCGCTTCCGGTGCTGCCTTTCAAAATAAAATGGTGTAAAGCGCACAAACACAAATGTACCACTTCGAAGCGCACAGACACACGTCACCACATCATCTACATCTGAAGGTTTCACCTGTTTGTGAGGAGCAGCGTCGTCTTCCTGGCTGATCTCTGGTCCTGAGGCAGCGGAGACGCGCACAGGAACAAACAGGAGCCTCAGTGGGGGTGGAAGGCAGGTCTGATGAATAATGCACGAGCAGCGGAGGCACTAATACCTAAATCATTCATAATTATTCACAAGAAACAAGGTCGATGCCAATCAAACATGCGTTCCTCTCCCCTGCAGACCATCGCCTCTGACAGCAGAGTGATGGAGTCAGAAAACATCCTGACCTCAGTCAACAGCATTACAGGCTCATCAGCTACCTGCAGGGCCACAAGTCAAATCAGCTGAGCCAGGTCCAAAGCACACGGAATGTTATGAGGGAACAGAGAATGTAAATGTTTTGGTGCCTGATTGTGACCTCTTACTGCATCTTAACCCTGATCCTGTTGATCCCCATGCACAGAATGAAGCGCTGCTCACCAGGCTGAAATATAGAGCTGTGCAAATAATGATGATGAGAAATACCTGAGGGAGACCCTGGAAACCGGCCCGAGTGCAGTTTGTGTGTCACCGAGGGTGATGGATGAGGTAGCCAGAGACAGCCGAGTGTTTAAACCCCCCACCCCACTCACCTCTGGATACACACAAACCCTGGCAGAGCCTTCTCGATCTCTGTCTTCTCCCGGACTTTCAGAATATAAAGAATGAGAGCTTTAACTGCAGGCACAGGTGAGATTAATGCGGGGCTAACCTCAGATTGCAGAAAGATCAGGAGAATCATGGGGAGCTGGAGCAGAGAGAGAGTGAAGCCTGGCCCCGGATCCTCTGCTAATCTGCTGGAGCTCAGGCTGCTCTGGTTCATCAGATGTGAGACATCATGAGTCTTTTTATAGGCTGCTGTGAGCCGGCAGGTTTCATACATACATTTCACATTCAAAACCATCTGCAGCTCTACTTAAAAACTAGAAAATATATATTTTTAATGGCTGCTCTGAAGCTGAGGTAGCAACAGTAAGCATAGCAACAGTTGCCAAGGGAGAGACAGGGCAGATCCCCACAGGAGCTGAGCTGCACATCTATCAGGTGGGTCAGCCACATAAAGGGGAATCCCCACAGGGGCGGATTCACACAGAACAACTGAATCTGTTTTAAAATACACAAAAAAACCTCCCATTGTTTATGACGCAACACGTGGAACAGCTGATCGTACGCAGGCGCGTCATTTGGACAGGAGCACGGCTGTGGGAGTTTACAGAGGTCATCTTTACAGCAGCTTCTCTCCTCTGTGACAGAGGGAGTGAAGCGGCGCTGTGCGCCTGGCGGCGCTGTGCGTGCTGACGCTAATTTGATTAATGAACTAATGATACCTGCGCCACCTGACGCCGCCGGCACAGGGAACACTGCACCGCACTGAAGTGTGTTCCTTTAAACCGGTGAAGGTGCAGCGGCGTACTGTAGATATGAAGCCAGTGGATGTTAGTGTGGGCCTTAACTAGGCTGTAACTGTCCTCCCTGTCAGTTTATAACGTTTATAACTGAAGAATGTAAAGGACCACATGTTGGAGGAAAGACAGGCGTCATCACAGCACGTCTCTGAAACATGGAGGCACAGCTGCACACCAATCCAGATCAACCACAGCTGTTTAAGTGCCATCATTCTTTAAACCAGCTTAATTCCAGAAAGAAAAACATTTCCAGTCAAATGAGGTTTAAGTGCCTCACAGTTGTGTCAGGCGGTGGATGATGTATTTCACCTCTGTTGCTTCACACCTGGTGGGATCTGCAGATGTTCTTCTGTGTCGCCTGTTCTTGTGCGTTTGTGTTTCAGGCGCAGACTGGATGCAACCTGTCCAACATGTCTGGAGAGGAAAGAGAGTCGGCACAGAAATAACGCTTCAAAATCTGTTTTGTCTGCATCAGGCTCAAATGCAGAAACAGCAGCAGGACGATGCAGAGGTGATTCACACACATATTTACTCCCTCAGCAGCTGTGGAATAAAGTCACAGTCACAGCAGCAACATCCAGGGTCCTTCTTACAATTCTCCACACACCTTGCTCGCCACCTGCAGTCGTCCCCCTGGAGCTCTGAGGAAAGTGCTTCATCTGAGCTGGGCAGCCCTCAGAGCGGAGGATCAGCGCCCTGCCTTCAAGCCACCTTCAGCGAAACTCTGAGCCTGAGCCCAGAGCTGGCAAAGACTTCAAAGGATTCCCACCTTAGAACCCCCCATGGGGGTTTCCAGATGTAGGTTTTCCAGGATCTATTTGGAGCTGCAGGTTTGCAGGCAGCATGCAGATGGCCAGTTCTCTCACTGCGTGCCGCTTTAACCTTCACACTGACTGTTATTCTATAATGTTGTGTTTCTGCTCTGTGTCTTCCTTCCTAAGGCAGAGTATCAGGAACAGCATGGGTCTATGGAGAGGGACTATGATCCTTTAAGACCCAGATTATGATTATGAGCACTCAGATACCAAGCCATAGGATCCAGGAGGACATCAATGATTTCCTGGATGACCACCGGCCCCCACCCTTCCACCAACATGGAGGCAGATGATGCTGCGTTCCCCTCTCTGTCATGCTCAGCCTCTGCTAGCCCTTTCACAGTTATATGCACCACCTTGTGGAGAATACAGAAGACATGCCTGTGTAACACCACCAACCCCTGACAGAGCCAGGAGACAGAGGGCAGAGGGTGAGTTCAGTGCGACACCACGATCTCTGAGAACAAGCGCTAACACCCTGCAGGGTCCTGATCAACCCTGGGGTCCGTCTACATCTGGACCCTCTGATGCACTGGCAGTCGATGATGATGATGCTGAAGAGCTAGCCCATGCTGTCTGCAGGCTGGTTTTGTGCCATTGTACAGGGGATCACACAAGGAAGAGGAGGAGGAAGAGGAGGAGGGTGACCTGTGTCGAATCTGCCATTGCATGGAAAATTCCCCAGACAACCTGCTGCTGTCCCCGTGCAGTTTGTCCACTTAATGTGCCTGAAAACATGGCTCAAAGTAGGGCTGAACGATCTATCGTTTTAGACCGAAAATCGCGATCTCAGATGACGCGATTTTGAGATCGTCAAAGCCGCGATTTTTTGCACTGCTCCTAACTGAATCAGGTTTTGTTTTGTCAAATGCTACGGCTGAAAACGAAAAGAAAACAGAGGAACTGGTCCCTAAAACGAACTCCACCTTTATGTTCGGTGCTGTTTCTGCCGGCAGCAGCGGCGCGTCTTCTAAGCCTGTGTCTGTGTCTGTGTGCGCGCGACGTGAGTCGCAGTGGAAGGGCCGCGTGTAAATGCTACGAGCGCGTACGCGCCCACCTCTCTGAACATTACCAGCTCCTTATATTCAGGTTCACTGCTGTTGTGCCGTCAGCAGCTCTTCTACGTGTGTGTGTGTGTGTGTGTGTGTCGCGTGTGTGTGTGTGTGTGTCCCGTGTGTGTGTGTGTGTGTGTCGCGTGTGTCGCATGTGTGTGTGTGTGTCGCGTGTGTGTGTCTGTGTCGTGTGTGTGTGTGTACATCAGATGCAGACAGAGGCAACAGCTAGTGACGTCACCAAACAATAACGCAGGCATTTGATGAAGAGGCTCCATGAGGACTAAACGGTGGACAGAGCTGACAGCAGCAGCTCCGTTTGTCCTTAGATATGATTCCCATAAATCACATTGAACTTTAAGAGTTACTTAAGTCTCAATACTGTATTTACTGTTTAACCTTAGGAGGCACACTTCAGTCTGTTTAATGACTGTTGAATAATACTTTACAGAACTACATTAGTCTTCTTTTAACCTATTTAAAATAAAACTTTATTTTGTTCTGTAATTGTTATTTAAATGTTCATGTTTATTAAAACTAATACTGAGTGCACATTATCAGAGTTTACTTTTAGATCTACTGATAGTTTTGAGAGGTGACAGAGTAGCTACCTGAAGTCATTTACACAGAAATATGTTTGACATGATTTGAAAAAAATCGTGGATGAAATCGAAATCGCAATATTTGCCAGAAAAAAAATCGCAATTCAATTTATTCTTAAAATCGTTCAGCCCTAGCTCAAAGCCAGAATGAAGAAGGGTAAGTAGAAGCAGTGATAAGCAGTTAAGTCTCATTGTTCTCAAACAATGTGAACTTTGTCCTGGGGGGTTAACCCCGGACCTGAACACACTGGACTGGAATGACCACTATGGAAGACACAGCTCCTGCACAGGTAAACTGAGCTGGAACAAAAGGCTGACTGCAGTGTGACCATGTCCTGTCGTTGCACAGTTCTTTGGGACAGCTCCTGTGAATCCTCTGACATCACCAGCACCACCAAGAGCCCCAGCATGGACAGAAACCCACCAGCATCCCATGGTAGCTACATGTTAAGCAGCCCATTATTTTACTGTTTTAGATTAGGCATTACAAAACCTGCTGGTGGAAAACACACCATCAAAAGACTTAAATGCTGCACTTACATGTACTGTAGGCCAACCACCACCCCCGCTGGCACTGCAGAAGACCACAGGTAAACTGAGAGGGGAGTTCTTCTTCTGGACACAGCACAGGAGTTGTTCACCTCCATCACCTCCAACGATAGCCCAGACAAGCCCACCAGACCAAGCGGCAGCACCAACACCTTCACCCCCATTCTTTACGGTACCTACAAATCTGAACGCTGCACCTCGCACCATGCGTTACAGCATCGCAGGCACTACAGAAACCACCATCAGCCACAGGTAACCTGAGCCACTCCGAGGACCAGCACAAGGGCTAGGACCACATCCATTCAACTCTGGTGTTTTTAGGTGGATGTCTTCACTGAATGCTATGCACAACACATTGCTACACAGTTCCCCCCCTGCATACCACCACAAATCACCACCAGCCCCAGTTCGACCACCGTTCCTGACATCCATCCCAGAACCAACACCAACACAATCACAACCACATGCTCAGACTGTGGTACCAGCCCCAGCTCGACCAACAGCCCAAGCACCACCTGCAGCCTCAGCCTCAGCACCAACAAAGCCACCAGCACAAGCCTCAGGCTCAGTTCCAGCTCCAGCACCAGCCCCAATTCGACCACCAACACCAGGTGCAGCCTTAGCACTAGACGAAGCTCGGCCACCACCTCAAGCACCGGCACCAGCCCCAAATCGTCAACCAGTCAACCGCCAGCAGGTCCTCCAGCAGCAACGCCAACATCTGCTTAGTCAGTCCATTGGTAGCTACATGTTCTTGCAGCGATCAGTGTTTTATTATTTATTGTTGCACAAAAACTTTATAGTTATCTGTCAACAAGAATGTTATACTTGCAATGTACACACGGTTGATCCACCAAGGCTGTTATGGAAGGATTTATTTGATTGGGCGACATACAGATGACAGAAGAGCGGCTCCACACCGAAGACGCCTGACCTTTGACCCTGACACAGTCTACATGTTACATTAAAGCACAGAACATCTCAGTCAGTGAGTCATTGTGCCACAGCAGCCATTTCACACAAAAACCAGAACGGGTTTAGAAACCACAGACAGATCAAATGATTCAGACACTCAGTGGAAAAGTTAGCGGGGTTACCTTTCCATCCAGCAGCCTTCACAGCTGCAGACTTACAGCAAACTGCCCCAACGTGTTCAACAGAGCACGCTCCAGTTTACACTGCAGGGGGTGCTGTGTCACAAATGTGCATCAGTGTCACAAAGGCGAAGTCACAGATGCTCTTCCTTGAGATTCCTGTGACGTTGCTCAGTTCCTGGATCACCTGTGATGTATTTAAAAAGAGAGATCATTCAATCTATAGTGTGGACCATTCAAATCAACACACATGATTTAAAACACCTGTTGCATCATTTACTACCAGGGACAGGGGGGACACATTTCTGGACCACGTTTGAAAGCTTCTGAAACGGGACAGCTCGGCTGTGACGCAGTCTTCAGACACAAGTTTCAAAGGAAGTGATGGAATTGAGCAGAGCCTGTTTCTGATGCTCCAAATACAACGGCAGGACTTAGTCTATGCTGTTATCTAATGCAGCTGCATCTGTATCCACATGTGGCAGTTTAACAATCAGAACAATGGCATGAAGTGAGTGCTGCCTCACCTGTCTGCATGTGCTGACACAGAAGATGAAAGCAGCCACAGCGATGACACCCACACCAAGAAGCATGCAGTCCTCGGTCACCGCCACAAACTTCTCTCTGAACACATTTATACCAACAAGGAGCGTTTCTGTTTATCACCATGGCTTTAAACTTTACTTAATAAACCCTCGGCAGAGTCTGCTGTAAACATGTAGACCAGCACAGACTCATCAGCAACCGCCATGTTCCACAGAGTAAAGTTCCTGTGAATGGAGTCAGCTGAGCTGCACTCTCACCTCTGCTTCCTGGACGGGCTGCCACACTGAGTGGTCATCATTAACAAGCTGTCGTAGATGGCCGTCCTCTGCAGGCTGATGAACTGGAGGACATCTCGGCACAGCTGATGAAGGTGCTCCACAGGGACGGACGGCTCGTTGTGTCCTGCAGGAGTTTGGTCGGTGTAGATGTGATCTCTGCCGTCTCATTAACACACGGTGTCTCACAGCATCTTACCGAGCACCTCCAGAAGTGTTTCCACATACATCAGCGGGTTAGGGACGTCCAGTCTGAATTCAAGTCCTTTCAGAACCATCAGCTCGGACTCTAGGAGAGCCTGCTTGGAAACGCTGTGGCCGACTGAATCTAGAAAGCTCACAGCCCTCTGGTTGTCAACGATCTGGAAAAGAGAACCTGACTTTGACCCACAGTGTAGAGGAACTCACACACGGCTGCGACAGAACTCACATGACTGTACAGGAACAGTTTGCTGGCGAGCTGCACGCAGGAGAAGACAGCGAGGGGGAATCTGTCCTTGAGCTTGTCGAAAATCAGATCCGCAGAAGTTGTCGGCTGCTGGGCGGCGCCGCCTTGAGGAGTGGGTGTGGACAGCAGGTCTGTGAGGTGCTTCACCATGAACCTAATAATAATAATAATTGAAACATTTATTAGTCCCACAATGGGGAAATTGCTCAAGGCAGCCCAGCAAAGAGCGCCATACACCAGTGAGTACACTGGAGGCTATGCAGGTAAAGTGTCTTGCCCAAGGACACACAACAGTGACTAGGGAGGAGTTGGGATCGAACCACCAACCTTCCGGTTACGGGACAACCTGTTATTCATACAGGAAACTCCCCTGAGCCCACCATGAAGACAGGGGAAGTTCAGCGTGCCGCTCTGCTCACCTCTGAAGCAATGCGATGGCGTGGTATCCAGCCAGCGGGTCCAGCCCCAGCACTCTGGTTATCATGAAGATGTCTTCTGAGAGGAGGGTGTACAGACACAATAAGATCTAACAGAATGAATTATTCATTCAGCTCAGACTGTGGAGGATTCATCAGCAGTGACCTGGTCAGTGTGTTTACTGCCTGACTGCAGCTCAGGGGACACTGAACCGTCCACATCAGGATTTACATTTATCATCACATCACGTGTTGTGTGTTGGCCGAGGGGACATTAAGTTAAGACGTCAAAGAAGTCAAACGTTGGCGAACGAAGAAGAAAAGTCTCGGATCACTCACCGACGACTCTGCCGTGTTTGAGGTCGCAGACACATTCTGACAGACTGCGGAGGTTTTGGCTGTTTTTGTCGTTGAGGTGTATCAGAAAGTCTCTCAGCAGCTCAAACGGCACCTGTCCGAACTTTAAACCTGCAGCATCGTTTTGACTCGGAGGACAAAGTCTTTCCGCCATTTTGCTACACTGACCTTCAAAAAGCACCACGGCTGCTTCTATAAACCTAAACAGAGCGAATGTTTGGGGTTAGTTTTACCAAAAGTAATTTGGAATTCGGTTTTTGTTTCCAAAAGATGGCGCTGTTCCGCGTTCTGTTTTACATAGGACCTTGTCCCTGTAGGAACCAAAGCTTGCTGCGGGGGGCTCGTTTTAAAGCTGCACACCCTGTTCTGCGTGCGCAGCGTCGATCGTTGATCTGAAAACACACGGATGGGACACTCCCCGCGGGCTCACACAGCCTCCTGCCTGGCAGATTGTTTGGAAGACAGCGCTACTCGTAGGGGTTGTGAAACAGCCGCACTGACAGCAAACATGGCGGACAAGACGCCGAAAGAGTCCGATGCTCCCTTTGCAACCAGGATAGACCCGATAAAAGAAGACATTTCTCGGGAGCAGATGCACTACATCAGACAGGTGGAGCTCGAGCAGTGGAAGAAGAGGACCTCCAAGCTGCGGACGCGGAACGTGGTGACGGGACTCGTCATCGGAGCGGTGGTTCTGGGCATCTGTATCCTTGCCGAGTACGCTAACGTTAACGCAAGGTTACACAAGGCTAACTATGCAACGTTAGCTTAGCATGCTAAAGTTATAGAGAGTCAAGAGAGATTGGCGGGTTTATCACACCATAAGGTTAACGCTAACTTAATGACGTAGATCCTGCTTTAGATTTAGCGTAAACACGTAATGAACAGTTAGCTTTAACAGTTAGCTTTAACAGCAGTTAGCTTTAACAGCAGGCTGTACTGAGGGGCTGGGGTTAATATAAGGAATCATGCGCGGTGAATATTTCACATATCCATTGTTATGGTCTGTCATTAATTCCCCACAAGATTGTTTTCATGGGCTACTTTCTAACGGAAGCCTCCTTTAGCTGCTGGGTTAGTCACGGTGGTGCGTTCACGGTATGGGTTCCTGAATGCATCACCGGCCGCTTGTAGTAACAGATGCTGAGGATAACCTTTATGTGGCTTCCAGCACACCGCCTGTTTATGCTCATACATTAAAGAAATAAAAACATGAAAACACTCTGCACTCATAAGAACACTGCAATAAAAACTGTCACCGAGCTCAGACTCTTCAGTGCTTTTATACCTGCTGTCAGATATCGGCCTTAACCGCCTGCTCCATCAGACGGCTACACCTTTTACTCAGTGTCCCAGGAGCGGATCCTGGACGAGCTTGACGAGGAGGCCAAGCGGGCCAGGATGCCAAAGACTGGTGCCAACTGAGCTGCCTGTGTTTGGAATGTGTGTTTGTCCTGAACTGAGACTTCTGAGGCCACTGATCATGTTCCAGGGCTGGTCGCTGCTTTCATTTCCCTGGACTATGTTTTCTGCTGCGTCCTGTGTCAGTGGGGAGGACGGATCCACTGAGCTCAGCTGAAGTGTCCATGTCTGATTGATGTGCACACAGGAAGATAGAACCATCAGTCAGATCATGACTTTAACTCTGCAGTGGCCTGCAGCCGGGCCAGTGACCCTGCTGAGATGGAACCTGTTATTTATGATGGGAAACAGATGATTTGTAAAATAAATGCCTTCGATATCAGAGTTCATGTGTTCTGCTGTGAGGCATGACAGGAGAGCAGCCGTATTTACAGTTCCATTTATTATTGTCAAAGTTTCATATAAGGAGTTTGATCTAGCCACCAAAATCCAAGAGTAAAAATATAAAATAAGACATTGTAAGGGGAAGGCACAGATCCAGCATGGCAGGACAGCAGCATCAGAAAGCAACACAATTCTATATTTACATTCAATTATCTTAGAAATGCAACGTTTCTCTGAATATATTAGGAACATTACAGGAGTGTGACGGGGGAAATTCAGTGTGAGTGTTTTCTATAAGGCATCGGCCACAGATTCACAGCTTGGACTGTGATCCAGCTTGACCTGGAGAATCATGGAAACACGTTTGAAGCTCTGTGTTAATGAGTGTGAACTAAAACTGAATTTACTAAAGTGCACGAGGTGCTCGACCTGTGGAACGAGCCACAGGAATGATTTCTGCATGAGAAAGAATTACCTAGCTAAAATATTTAGTTGACTTGTAAACATGATCTAGACATGCATTCTATTATATGCACATGTACCGACCACAGCGGAGCCAGTAGTCTAACCCCAGCTGAAGACATCCTTTCCCCTCCCTTTTAAAGCTGATGTAGGATATAACAAAAACATCTTCCCATTTTTGTCTTCCCTCTGCGGAAGCACTGTGCACGTGTTCATAGACATCGCGATAATTTCCCCACAAATCAGCTCTACTGCATCTGCACATGTCCCGGCTGCAGTCAAATGTCACGATGTACGTCCGCTGACGTCTGCCCGGGATGGCAGTGAGCTCCACAGAGGGAGGAGCAGCGCCGTCAGCTGCTGCTGAGACATTGCTACAGTCAGGAGAAGCGTTGGCGCCTCACTGTGGTTCACATTATATTAACAGCAGTGAGTCAGACGAGCAGGAAATCTGTGTCAAAGTCATGGTGAGCGCTGCAGCACCGCGGACCACTGTTTGACTGCGTCGATGCAAAAACTCAAAGATGTGACTGCATGCAGAGAACTGTGGGAGCTCTGACTGAGCTGAGAGACAGAAGTCACGCTCTGACATGAGCTGGTTTCCTGCGCTACACCTTCACCAGGTGGATGCTCTGTGTGAGTCCAGAAGCTTCTGTACAGCTGGCAGGAGGAAGCAGTCTGCTGATTACTGCACCAGTGAAAGGGTTAAAGCGACCGCTGCAGTCACACTTCAGATGAGGTAGTCCTGATATACAGCATGATGGCTGAGAGTTCTTACTGGAAAAGACGAGATGAAAGCAGTTAAACGACGCACGTGTTCAGTTGAGGACTGAAGTCTGCTCACTCACCATTCTACTGATGTCAGCAAAGGTGACGCCTTTGCTGGGTTTGTCCTGCGAGCCGCTGCTGCTGCCTCCAAGAGAGTTCCTCCTAATGATGCCTTTAAAACAGACGACATGATTACACCGCCCGCTCAGACACAGAGCGTCACATCTTCATCAGAGCGTCTTGTTTACCTTGGAGCGGCAGCATGTCCACGCGCTGCAGGCTGTTCCTGCGAGACGAGGGGAAACCGCTTCCTTTGGACAGGCGCCGCTGGCGGCTGGACAGCATAGCAGCAGGAGAGACGATTCCTGGAGGGGGGATCTTCCCCATCTTCTCGTACAGCTCCTCGATCTCCCTCTTCTGGGCAGCCTGCAGGGCCTGGACCTCGGTCAGATGTCTGCAGAAGGACAGGAGGTCACAGATGTAGCTGAAGTTTTCAGTTTGTCTGCAGATTTCAGTGGCGTCACTTACTTCTCTCTGAGCTCCTGAAGCTCCTCCAACATGTCCGAGTCTTCGCTGTCCGAGTCGTCGCTGCTCAGGTAGGGAGCGCTGCGGTTGTAGGTCATCATCCACAGATGGTGCAGGGCGTTGCTGTACTGCGGGCTGCCTGCCGCTCCGTCCCACAGCCTCCCCTCCATCTCAGCAGCCGTCAGCGACAGCCCGCTGTCTGCGGACGTCCCTATCAGGCTCAGGCTGTACGCCCTCCTGCGGCTTCTCCTCCTCGACCTTGAACGCTCCCCAACAACCTCCTCCTCTCCCTCTTCCTCCTCGTCCTCCTCCTCATCTTCCTCTCTGTTCTCCTGCTGCTGCTGATGCTCCTGCTCCTGCCTCACTGCCCACCCTGTGGGCCCGTCAACCTCGTGGAGGACCCCCGTGGAGCCTCTGTGTGGATGAGGGTGAGGAGGGGACATGGTGAGGGAGGTGCCGAGGCTGGTCTCAGACTCCACCTGCTCCTCCGTGCTGCTCTCCGTCGGGGTGCTGCCGGCGTTGGTGGGCTGCGGGGCAGCAGCAGGCGCAGGGATGTCCATGCTGGGCGTCACCTGGAATCGGCCCACTGTCACCGCAGCTGACTGGAGTTGTGCTGAGTGAAGGAGAAGAGGCTGTGATTGATATCTGTAAGTGTATTTAAACGACAGCCAATCACTGCAGTGACTGTTCTCCAGTCTGATCACCTGATCAATCATTAGAACAAAGCCTCACTCACTGCTGATCAGCAGCTTTGATTCAAATCTAATCATGTGGAGAGGCGTCGCTGTGTGCCCCTGAAACTGTAACCTGCCGCTGCAGAGGTTCCTGTGATCTTAAAGATCATTGAGGCGGAGCGGCTGAGTCACTGTGAGCCCACATCTGCACAGCGTTAAGGCCTGCAGTGCCTCAGAGCGGCCACTGAGCGTCCCCTTCACTGTGAACACAGAGGAGCTCTGTTGAACGTGCAGGGTATAAACACAGACAGGTGTGGATCTGGGAGGAGAGGCCTGTGACGGCTGCAGCGGCTTGCTGATTGGTCCCTGCCGGGGGGACGGGCCGCCATCACACCTAACGTTTGTATTGAATGGAACATTACATCCAGACTGGGAGGTTACGCAACAGCTCCTGAGGCTCCACTAATAGGTGACATTAGAGAGAGATGGAGGGAGAGGGGGAGGAGAGAGAGGGGGAGGGAGGAGGAGGGAGAG
>NC_041027.1:15492494-15494994 GCF_900634625.1 Parambassis ranga
CAGCTGAGGTCATTTATGACCATCAGACAGTAAAACACACTTCCTGTTCCTTTGTTCTCAGCTAACGCGGCGGCGTGCTAACCTGTGAGGAGGACAGAGAGTTAACGCCGCCGTGGAACGCCGGCTGGGCCAGTCGGTGCAAGCTGGAGTGAACCGGCGGTTCTTTGGCCATCAGAGCCTCGGCTCGCTTGATGATGTCACCCAGGCGGTGGATAAAGCCCTCCTTCTCTGACGGCAGGATGAACTCATTATGCACCTAGAAAAGACAACAACAACACATCAGCTGCTTCTGGTCAGGTGATCCATGGATGGGTCTGCACATAATAATCAGTGGAGCTCATGTATGACATCATGTTTAGGTAGAGGCATAAAGAACGGTCTGTCCGTCATGTAAACCCACAGCACACTGGGCCGTTCCTGGAGCGGTTTGGAGAGTTGCTGTGCATTGTGGGTTGGGGCGCGGTGATCATAATTCAGCTCATTTAAAACCCTCCGCTCAGAGCCACAGGCTGCTGTGATGCCAGCGCCCGCTGCGCCAACACACAGTAAACAAAGCCCACTGTGTTCCAGGCAGGAAAACAACACAACGCCGCTGCCTCACGCCCTCTACAGGCACGCAGGACAGGACGCTGACAGGACAGGAGGACACTGACAGGACAGGAGGACACTGACAGGACAGGAGGACACAGAGGAGGACAGGAGGACACTGAGGAGGACAGGAGGACACTGAGGAGGACAGGAGGACACAGAGGAGGACAGGAGGACACTGACAGGACAGGAGGACACAGAGGAGGACACTGACAGGACAGGAGGACACAGAGGAGGACAGGAGGACACTGAGGAGGACAGGAGGACACTGAGGAGGACAGGAGGACACAGAGGAGGACAGGAGGACACTGACAGGACAGGAGGACACAGAGGAGGACAGGAGGACACTGACAGGACAGGAGGACACAGAGGAGGACAGGAGGACACAGAGGAGGACACGAGGACACTGAGGAGGACAGGAGGACACTGACAGGACAGGAGGACACAGAGGAGGACAGGAGGACACTGAGGAGGACAGGAGGACACTGAGGAGGACAGGAGGACACAGAGGAGGACAGGAGGACACTGACAGGACAGGAGGACACAGAGGAGGACAGGAGGACACAGAGGAGGACACGAGGACACTGAGGAGGACAGGAGGACACTGACAGGACAGGAGGACACAGAGGAGGACAGGAGGACACAGAGGAGGACACGAGGACACTGAGGAGGACAGGAGGACACAGAGGAGGACAGGAGGACACAGAGGAGGACACGAGGACACTGAGGAGGACAGGAGGACACAGAGGAGGACAGGAGGACACTGACAGGACAGGAGGACACAGAGGAGGACACTGAGGAGGACACTGACAGGACAGGAGGACACAGAGGAGGACAGGAGGACACTGAGGAGGACAGGAGGACACAGGAGGACACAGAGGAGGACAGGAGGACACAGAGGAGGACAGGAGGACACAGAGGAGGACACGAGGACACTGACAGGACAGGAGGACACTGACAGGACAGGAGGACACAGAGGAGGACACGAGGACACTGAGGAGGACACAGAGGAGGACACGAGGACACTGAGGAGGACAGGAGGACACAGAGGAGGACAGGAGGACACTGACAGGACAGGAGGACACAGAGGAGGACACAGAGGAGGACACGAGGACACTGAGGAGGACAGGAGGACACAGAGGAGGACAGGAGGACACTGACAGGACAGGAGGACACAGAGGAGGACACTGAGGAGGACACTGACAGGACAGGAGGACACAGAGGAGGACAGGAGGACACTGAGGAGGACAGGAGGACACTGAGGAGGACACTGACAGGACAGGAGGACACAGAGGAGGACAGGAGGACACTGACAGGAGGACACAGAGGAGGACAGGAGGACACTGAGGAGGACAGGAGGACACCAACAGGAGGACACTGAGGAGGACAGGAGGGCACTGAGGAGGACAGGAGGACACAGAGGAGGACAGGAGGACACTGACAGGACAGGAGGACACAGAGGAGGACAGGAGGACACAGAGGACACGAGGACACAGAGGAGGACAGGAGGACACTGAGGAGGACAGGAGGACACAGAGGAGGACACGAGGACACAGAGGAGGACAGGAGGACACTGAGGAGGACACTGAGGAGGACAGAGTGGCGTCTCTCCGTCCCCTGTAGGTCTGATAGAGTATCAGCAGAGTTAAGGGAAGGCCGTTAACTGGAGCAGGATGGATCATGTGTACGTTCAGCTGAGATACGACCTATCAGCTGACAGAGTGACCTCATCTGTTTACTAACTGCAGAAGGTTCCGTCCTTAAAGAGGACAGTTAACCCTTTAAAAGGAGGAGCTCAGACTTCCGCCTTGTCCCTGAGAGGCAGGAGCAGCTCAGTGATGACATGGTGGATTAATCTACGCACAGGTATGATCAGTGCATCAGGAACATGTCGCTCACCATGACAGCAGCG
>NC_041027.1:15499994-15568062 GCF_900634625.1 Parambassis ranga
CTCTCTCTGCCGCTTGATGGCCGCCACTCGGTCTCGTATGGCCTTGGCCACGAGCTTGAAGTCGGCCTCGCACACGAAGCCGAGCACGACCTGCACACACAAACACAGTCTGGGTACAACACTAACACGTGTGCTGATGCTGGCCTGCTGCAGCTGATGACCTGATCAACAGTCAGGCGTCAGACATCAGCGCCTCTCCTCCTCCTCCTCCTCCTCCACCTCCTCCTCCTCCTCCGCCTGTCACACCCGGCCCGGCACAGAGGGCCTGCCTCTCAACACTTAGTCAGATTACAGCAGATCGGCCGGACTAGATGTCCCCTGCTGATACCAAATTCAATCTTGATGAAAAGCACCACAAAGACGTAAACAAGAGAGGAACTGTGGCGTGGACTTTCATTAAAAGTGACCTCCATAGATGGAGGGGGTGGAGGGGGGGCATGAGAGCCATTATGTTATTAAAGACGTGACCTCGGCTGCTTCCTGAGACACACGCTCACATTTCCAGCTGATGATTAAATGTTGAGCTGTGACCTTGACACAGTGTGCAAGGTGTTCTCTTTATGGCAGCCATTAAGGAGCCATGATGATGAGGAGGAGGTGCATCAAGTGAGGCTGCTCTACCTGTCAGGGGTCAAAGGTCAAGAGAGGAGTAAGTGAGGTTATCATGATGTGACAGCGTCAGCGAAGCCTCCACATCAAACCTCCTCCTGTATTACTGACGGAGAAACAGTCAGGCCGCTTCTTTAAACACTGGATGAACTCTGATGAAGAGTCAGGATTCAGACCTACACACAGCACCGATCAGCAGGGGGCAGGGACCATGTGGGAGGGTTGGCTGAAGCCGCCTCTATCTGCTCTGATCTGGAATCAATTACTTCATTTCCTCACTAATGGCTGCCACGAAGTAGGTCACACACACACGCACACACACACCGGCTTCCTGTGCCACCTACCATCTCCTGAGCCACCTCCTCGGGCACGTCCTTGTAGAGCTCGAACAGGAACTCGATGGCGTTGTTGTCCTTGTACTTCCCGTGCAGCTTCTTGGTGTCGTCCATGCGCAGCCACAGCTTCAGGCCGGGCTTCACCATGTCGTCCTCCTCCGCCAGCTCCACGTGCACGCCGTTGTTCTCCTGGAAGAAGGGGTGATCCAGCAGGTCCTGGATGGTGTACCTGCAGGAAAAACCACCTTTATAATAACGTACAGAACTGCCGAGGAACCTCTGAAGGGCCCAGACCTGTGTGAACACAGTGAGCTGACTTCATGTTGCAGCCTGGGGGCGGTGGTTCCTTTACCTTTCGTCTTTGTTCATACGTATGCAGCCTTCGATGATCTCCTTCAGCTCTGGGACTTTGACCTTGTAGAAACTGTCGGGTTTGATGCCCTGTGAACAGGACAGGAACAGACTGAGCTCCATTTGATCGGCTTCATACTGAATGTGATGAAGAACAGGGGCAGAGTCCTGAAGGGTTTGATCAGAGCAATGATGTCTTCAGTGCATGTTTGTCCTGCAGCTCTCAGAGCCGCTCCCACCTGCGCCGCGTGCTGACCTAATCCTCTGCTTTCTGACATCTGCCGTGAGCCGGCACGACAGCTGTCTGACATTCGGCTCATGTCAACATAGGGAGGACATGGACCAGCCCCAGGAGCTCACCTCCTTCTACTTAAAGGACTTTTACAACAGCTGCAGCCCAAAAATCTCCAAAACATGAAATGAGGGAGTTTCTCTGAGCGCCATCGTGAGAGTGTACGGGCTGCGATCCCTACACCCGCTGATAAGACAGGAAGAAGCCAAGGTCAGAGGCTGTTTGGCCTGCAGACAGAATAACATCATCTGAGTCTTATCACATGCGATGACATGTCACACAGAAACCAGGGGACCTGCCTCACTGTCTGTCAGATAACACATTACATGAGAATCACCTTAACTCAATGAAGCCACAAATCAGAGCTGCACAGGCTTCACTCACTGGCCGAACATACAGCACATGATGTACAACGGAGGAGATATTACTTTACTCTCAATGCAAATCCAATTTGTGGCTCAGCTCCTCTGCAGCCGGCACAGAGGTGGATCCTGACGAAGCAGAGCGAGCTGCTTCTCTGCCCGCACTGTTCCTCTGAGGGGGGCGCTGTGTCCGGGCCTCTTCAATAACTAATGACTTCATTAAAGTGAAAGTGTTCATAGGTTCGTGCTTAATGTTGTGAGAAATGTGCCACACCAACAAACCCACGTCACCGCGCTCCACTTAAACATTAACAGGTCCTGAAAGGTGCAGCTACTGTGGCGTTGCCCGGCTGCAGGCGCCGCCTCCTGTTTGTGGAGGAGCCAGACCCGCTCTGACTTGTTGGCATTGTCGCCTTCTGACTTTCCAGCCTCCGTCAGACTTGTTTGCTTTGCATGTGTGACACACAAGAAAGAAACAGGCCTCTTTGTAAAGAGTGAGGTACATTTTCCAAACCTCCTGCGCCACCTGTGCTCGTCCGGCGTGGCGTCGCCGCGGCGTCGCAGTGACTGCCGAGGCCTCTGCTGGCTTTAACCTCCAGCATGACTGGATCCTGGTCTGACATGATCCCATCTGCAGATAGACAGTGATCATCAGCGCCACAAAGTCACGCTGGCTCTCTATGCAAACACTGGAGGAGTATTCCACTGCAAAGAAAGCCAGAACCCGTCAGACAGGAACAGGTTAACACAGCAGCAGAACCAGCCTGCGTCATGATTGCAGGCTGCAGGCTGGCAGCAGGGCAGCAGTTGCTGAGCTGGTAATGGACCAAAGTGAGCCTTTAATAGAGCGAATGAAGGCGTCATCATGCAGACTATACACGAGACATCCTGGTTCCTCTGCGGCTGATAGAAGAACACAAACACATGTGGACCATTACATGAAATGAGGGGGAGCGGGAATGCTCCTCCTCCTCCTCCCCTCACTCACACTGGTGACTTTGCGGTAGATCTGGGCGGCGTTTTGGCACTCATAGTACGGGTACTCCGACGTGGCCATCTCCAGGATGCACATTCCGAGGGCGTAGACGTCGACCGCTTCGTCGTACTTCTCCTCGTACATCTCCGGGGCCATGAACTCCGGGGTTCCTGCCAGGAGTAACAGGGGTTCAGTCAGACAGGTGATTCAGAGTGAGGCAGCTTCTCCTTCAGCTGCCACTTTGAGGATCAAACCGTTCTCACCAATGACACTTTTAGCAAAGGAGGCACTTTTGAGCGTGGCCAGGCCCAGGTCTCCGATCTTGACGGAGCCGGTGGGGCCGGTGATGAAGATGTTGTCACACTTGAGGTCCCGGTGGATGATGGGAGGGGTGCGCGTGTGCAGGAAGTGAAGCCCTTTGAGGATCTGACGGCTCCAGCGCTGCAGCAGCTTCAGCTTCATCTCCTTGAACCTCTTCAGGTACCTGAAACAAAGACTCAGCAGCTCAGTCTAAACATGTCACAGCACAGCGAGCAGAGGAAGCTTCTAAGAGCCACAAAGTCATTCATCCTGCGTTCTGACAGCCAGGAGGAAGTTATAGAGCGAGCGAGCTTCCTCTCTCAGAACATGGTTTCCAAAATTAGAACTCTTCTGTCTCATCGCTCTCAGAGGCAGAGGACGAGCTCTCAAACACAAACACTCAGACTGACGTGCTGCTTGAAGGAGAGCTGGAAGCACAGACTCACGTCTTGAGCGTGCCCGAGGTCATGAGTTCAGTCACCAGGATGATGCACTTGTGGCCCTTCACCGTGGACTTCCAGGAGTCGTGGAAGCGTACGATGTTCGGGTGCTGCAGCCCCTTCAGCATCTCCACCTCCTCGCTGAAGCGCTGCCGCTCCGCTTTGGTCAGCTTCCGAGTCTGCAGAGAAAGTCACAGTGAGATCACATGGCCACACAGACAGAGCAGGGATGTGACCGCTGAAACCGTCATAAAACTCCAGGTGTGTTGTGACTGTCAGGACGGTGAAGGGTGACGTAAGCAGGTAGCAATAAACACAGCATACTGCACAAACCCACACAGCCAGGGAGAGAAATGATGTTACTGCAGCTAAGGAGAGGACTGTGGGAGTGAGACCACGGCTCCATCCGTCTGCAGGACCCTCCTCTTACATAATCACACTCATTTCCAATAACAGAGCTCTGACTGCACCGGCCTAAATCCACTAAACCTGGACCAAAGCTGCCATCACACTGCACGGACAAACACATTTTTGTGCTTCCTCTCAGATGAATGGCCCGTTGTAGCTGCTGGAGGAGCAGCTCCTGCCTGCGGTGGGTGCTTAGTGGAAAACTCCTCAGAGACCTCCGGACCATGAATCCTGCATTCAGGCAGATTTCTGGGAAACAACTCTCTACATGTGTTTATGCTTACAATCAGGGAGGGAGGCGGTGCTGCTGATGCTAATGCTAAGCTACCATCATCAACACAGGAGGCAGACTGTCAGTCACCTGTCACACCGTCACACGCCACTGGGCACACCTAGGTTCAGGTTCACAGCAGCCACAGACCACTGAGTGCTCAAACACAGGAAACATGACACAGGCCTGCGCCTGACAGGAGGGGTCAGCGGGTGCACGGCCTGATGTTTATGTACCTAAGTGTGATAACATCGGAGCTCCGTGAGGCCGGCTGTGTCTCCTGTGGATCGTCGCCTGTGCAGAAATGAAAGCAGCACTAACGGCGACAGACGCTGCTCCACATCCACCAGCACCGCCTGCATGAAGCGCCGCTGCACTGCTGACTACACCTCCACCCAGGAAACACACCCCCAACAGGAGCAACGCTACAAACATGCTGCTGTTCTCATGCATTACCAGAGGAGAACCTAGAACACACACACGTCTTCAGTCAGAAGAAGAAACGCTCTGACGTCTCCATGAAACATTACACCGCATCTGTCCGTCCCCACTGCTCTGCTCCCCCTCCCCTCTCTGGAAAATGAGGCCAGAAAACCTTGCATAACACCGGAGAGAGCTGCAGAGGGTCCACGAAAACAGACCCGGAGGACGAGCCTCTGCTACAGGCTTCCTCCTGCTCTCGGCCAGCTGGGCGACTTATTCTTAGCCTGTGTGTGTCTCTGTGTGTGTGTGTGTCTCTGTGTGTGTGTGTGTGTGTGCGTTGGGGGGCTTGGAAACACTTTGGGCCCTGTGCCACATAAGTGGACTTACATAAGCAGTGTTGATGGTAGCGGAGCCGCTGGTATTAAGAAGTCCCTGTCCGCGCCCCTATTATGACAACCAGGACATGGACGCCACACGTCAGCCAACATTTGCACCAAACCAGGCGGAGCTCACCGCCGCTTCATACGGGAGGGAGCGGCGTCCTGCTGTCACACTGGGACAGATGCAGTGTGTGCAGACATGCTGTTTACAGACTGCAGATCTCAGAGTTTATGATGAACCAATCAGGACGGAGCTGTGTGTGTCATGGCGTCTTTGAAGTCAGAACCTTTCAAATTAAAACAGGAGGCTGAAATGACAGAGCGGTGCCTGGAGCGTGTAGGTGTGTGGTCAGAACTTTGTGTTATTCTGGAGATGGCCGACACGGCGTCTTCCCGTCTACCTCGGTCTCGCCTGAACCCTGTCGGGGACCGAGAGGCCCCGCCCCCTGCTCCTCCTGTCATTAACCTCTGCAGCTAACAGGCCATAACTCCTGCGTCCAGACTCTGGCAGTGAGGAGGAGGCCTCCAGACAAAGGCCGCTCAGCCTGACCTCTTAATGACAGCAGAGAACCTGCAGCATTAACAGGCTGCTGTCCGTCATGGCCGCCATGAGGAACTCGCCAAGATCTGGGATTTAGGTCAAAGGCAACGTGGGAAAACACGTAGGTGTGACCTCACAGCTGTCACACAGACATACTGACTGACAAACACTCTGCACAAGCACACACGTAGGCGCACACGCCGGCACAGTGCCGCTTTTAGACGTGTGCAGGTGCGGACTGAGGCAGCAGTGTGTTCTTTCCAAGAAAAGGCGACATGTTGTGTAAATGGAGCGGAGGGAGGTCAGCCATTAATCTCATCAGGATTGAGGACTCTAACCAGCCTCTGACTGCTGCTGCTCCTCCGAGGACCCGGAGTGACCACAGGGCCCAGCTCATACCACAGGGTGCAGGTTTACACTGAGCAGCAGGCTGTCTCACACACACAGACACACACAGAGACACAAACACAGAGAGACACACACACAGAGACACACACACAAACACACACACACACACACAGAGACACACACACACAGACACACACACACACAGAGACACACAGAGACACACAGAGAGACACACACACACACAAACACACACACACACAGACACACACACACAGACACACACACACAGAGACACAACACACACACACACACAGACACACAGACACACACACACAGAGACACACACAGACACACACACACACACAGAGACACACACAAACACACACACACAGAGACACACACAGACACACACACACAGACACACACAGATGTTTAGTGTTGATATCTACTGAATGTTTTTCTGTTAATTGTGACCAAAGTAAACACGATGATTCTGATTGGTCCCCTGCAGCGTCCTTCAGTCTGTGTGAGACACTGTCCAACATGCAGACATTTGTTATTAATAGGCATCTACTGTTAAACCTCCCCCTCCTCCTCCTCCTCCTCCTCTCCCCCCCCCCCCCCTCCTCCTCCTCTCCCTCCTCCTCCTCCTCCTCTCCCCCCCCCCTCCTCCTCCTCCTCCTCCTCCTCCTCTTCCTCCTCCTCTTCCTCCTCCCCCCCCCTCCTCCTCCTCCTCCTCCTCTTCCTCCTCCTCCTCTCCCCCCCCCTCCTCCTCCTCCTCCTCCTCCTCCTCTTCCTCCTCCTCTTCCTCCTCCCCCCCCCCTCCTCCTCCCCCCCCTCCTCCTCTTCCTCCTCCTCCTCCCCCCCCCCTCCTCCCCCCCCCCCCCTCCTCCTCCTCTTCCTCCTCACTCCTCCTCTTGACTGTGTAATGGCAGTGTTTCCCAGCATGCTCCAGGCCTGATGCACCTTCCCCTCCGCCTGTGTCATTAGTTGTGTTGTCAGCTTGTGCTGCAGAACAGAGGCCTGTTTGTAGCTGTGCATTCATGCTCTCATTATGAACTGTTAGGATAAATGTCGGGGCATTAAATATGAATATAGAGGCTGCTGCACCCAGTGCCTCAGACACACTGCTGCCTGTGTGTGTGCTAACCTGAAGACCTCGGCTTGATCTGGACCCTGACAGGCAGTCTGAGGGGCATCGTCTCCTCATTGTTTGGAGGAGCGGAGTGTGAAGGAAGCAGCGAGTCCTCCTGAGGACAGCCAGCACACACCAGAGGATCACAAGACGCCCGGCGGACACGTCTCCTAGAGGCTCCATAAATACAGCAGCCGGGTTCAGTGATGGCTGGAAACAGCAGCAGAGCCTCAGTAACGGGTCTGAGGAGGTTACACCCAGAACCAACATGATGAAACCTTTATGAGATGTTGGACCGCTGGTTGTGGAGCCGCTGTGTCAGAGTTCAATAAACAGGAGGCGTCACATGAGCGTCCTGCACGTCCACAAACACGTCAACAACATATATTTAGCTCCACCCCCCCCTCCTCCTCCTCCTCCTTCTCCTCCCCTTCCCCCTCCTCCTCCTCCTCCTCCTCCTCCACCTCCACCTCCTCCTCCCCTTCCCCCTCCTCCTCCTCCTCCTCCTCCTCCTCCACCTCCACCTCCACCTCCTCCTCCACCTCCTCCTCCTCCTCCCCTTCCCCCTCCTCCTCCTTCTCCTCCCCCTCCTCCTCCTCCTTCTCCTCCCCTTCCCCCTCCTCCTCCTCCTTCTCCACCCCCTCCTCCTCCCCCTCCTCCTCCTCCTCCTCCTTCTCCTCCCCTTCCCCCTCCTCCTCCTCCTCCTTCTCCTTCTCCTCCTCCCCCCCTCCTCCTCCTCCCCTCCTCCTCCTCTTCCTCCTCTCCCCCCCCTCCTCCACCTCCTCCTCCCCCTCCTCTCCCCCCCTCCCCCTCCTCCTCACTGAGGCCCATTACTGAAAACAGTGTTTCGGGTTCTGCTGGCACGGCCCACAAGCAGCCTGACGGGCTCTTAAACCCGATTACACCGAGCCAACTGGCTCCTGTCTCTGCGCAGGTCTTACGTCAGGAGGCCTCTCTGCTGCTGAGGATTACCTGATGCCCTCTGTATGTTACTGGCCTGCAGAGAATGATGGGAGCTACATGTGCTGACCTTGATCATCAGAACCCTCCAGGCTGACTGCAGGCCCCAGCAGGCCCAGCATTCTACACACTGACAGGTATGTGGGGTGGAGCAGTGACAGTTTGAAAGACACGTCAGGTTCTCTGGATCCTTTGAGGCCACTGGATTATTGCAGCAGCAGAATAAATAATCTGCACTTTCTCACCTGTGTGTGTGTGTGTGTGTGTGTGTGTGTGTGTGTGTGTGTGCGCACACGCTGCATGAATGTTAGTCAATGATTAATAAAAGCCTGACCGCGGGCGCTCCTCTCTCATATTTGTTCCTGTTATGACTTTCTGTGAACTCAGAGCTGATGAAAGCCTCTGAATCCCTCTCAGACCTGCAGCCCGGTGCAGATGTGCGTCTGACTGCTGCTCCTCCGGCTCTGACCGCTGCATACTGACAAATAAGGATGTGCTATCAAATGCCCTGTGGAAACCAGGACCAGAGTTGATGATGGTATGCCGGCGCTGCCCTTGTCAGCGGAAGGTAACGGCGTGAATGATTTATGAACGCTCGACTGGCTCCGTCCAAAACAAGAGTCACACTGAAGAGTATTTTTAACATGAGCTCCAACTTTAGAAAGCCGCACAGCGTCCAGATACATGCGAGCTGAACGGACTGTTTGGGTCTGACAGCAGCGTTCTGTTGACTCAGAAAACACCTGACTGTGTGTGCTGATGAGGACTGAGAGGTGCCGGGCTCTAAAACAGGGGCGGCCATTACTGTACACCACCGGCCGATTCATCCACGATACTCTGAGCACGTTTCCACTGCTGACACCTCCGCACGCTCCGACACACACGGCCGCCTCAGAAACGACCCGGTGACCCGGACCGGCGGCCTGACCAACTATGGCCTCAGAACAGCTATTAAAGTGTGTTTAGGAAGCAGGAGTCAGGCCCCTGCAGGGGGGCCGCCTGTTTCTCTCCAAGGCCCCGTTCACACTGGAGAAAGTCATTCCAGCTAGAGTAGGATTGAGCCCAGACAGCCTTTAAGCTGGATACGTTCAGACCTATTTTCAAATCTGGCTAGCACACACTTGTGTCCGCACTCAATCCGACTTCATCCAGCGTGTTTGCTGTCCTCCAAACCACTAGGTGGCGCCTCGTAATATACAGAGTCCGTTCACGCCGCGGTAGGACCGCGTGTGCCATTTGCGTTCACACCTGAGCCACATTTGAGCCAATCCACGAGAGGTGGATCTAGCCGGATTGAAATCAAACTGGATTCGGGGTGTTCACACTCAGAAAAAACACATCTGGATTGATCTGGATGCGGCCGAATCCTGTTTTTTCCCCAGTGTGAACGGGGTACAAGTCACACTGTCACACACATCTTCTGATGTACTGTGGCAGTGGGAGCTTATGTGAGAGGCTGGCACAGCAGGAGAGGATCAAACATGCATGAGACATGAAACATAAGCGCCGGGTCCAGGACAAAAGCCTCACACAGAGGACAGAGGACTGAAGTCATTCTGACAGGATCTCTGGGGAGAAATCCTCCCAGTTTTCCACTCGCCCCACTGAAGAACCAGAAGCAGAGCAGGGGGATTGTATAAAATATGGGTCACCAGAATACTGGAAGCTGGAATCGATCAGGGAGCCGCTAACAGCCGTGAGTCAGCAGAGACGGAGGCTCTGCCAGGCTCCATCGGTACAGACACAGCAGCCTGCCATGTGTTCTTTCCACTGCATGTTCCAGGCTGCGCTGCCAGAGCCACATGTCTGCCGGCTGACTGATAAGTGTGCGGCCTGCCGGCGCGCTCACCTTCACTCCCACCAGCAGCTGAGCTCTCAACACAAACACAGCAAACAGCCCGAGGCCTTCCACACACAGAGCCGCCACGCTGCCCGAGCCTGCAGGACCCACCCTGAACACACACACACACACACACACAGCATCTTATCACTGACTGTACATCACCACACAGACGAGCTGTATCACGCCACACGGTCACCGCACATCTAGTACCCGACCAGTTTTATAGGTGACCCAACAGAACGCAGCTGAGCAGGCAAACAGAGACCTGCCATGCGTGCATGCAGCCTGTGGTCGCGGGCCTCCTTCACGTCTCCTCTGAGAAGGGGCCGGCCCTGATAAGTTGGATCTGCAGCGTGGGCCTTACAAGGAAGGACGGCGTTGATGTTGGCTGCAGTGAGAGCTGATAGGAGCCGGCCGTCACTGAACACTAGCCACATTCAGATAAAGGGGACACAGCCAGGCCTGTGCTGAGAGACCTGTAGAGAGGAAGAGGGGCGGCAGAGATCCAGGGTCTGTGCCAAACCGGATTTATGTCTCATAAGTCGGAACACAATCCTGGTAGCAGGACTTTATTACAGCTTGAACCTCATGCAGGCTTCCAGCTCCTCCTGCCTCATGAGCCCACTTTCACTGCCACAGACCTGGTTCCAAGCCTGACTGCAGCCGGGCTGAGGTAAAGCCTCCGCTGCACACCGCCCCCCTTTCCTTGTGTCCTCAGATAACTGTGCTCAAAACCAGCAGGAACATAGAGGGGGGGGCAGCAGCTGGAGCCTGCAGATCCTCTGAGCCAGCCCTCACAGACCTCCATCTTAAACATGCTCACAGCCTGGAGGGAGACCTGCTCGGCCTCAGCAGTCCTTCCTGGACATCATGATAATTCATGATGTCTGCCTGCCTGACAGGGCCATGATGACGGGCTCAGTACGAGTGGTTTATGAGTGACGGAGGCTTCAGTGTGTGTGTGTGTGTCTGCAGCGTCCTGCATGAAGCTCCTCACACACACACACACACACCTGTGGTGGCGCTGGTGAAACAGTGTGTGCAGAGCGTGACTAAAGAGAGTGTGTGTTTAAAAATGAAACATGACACACACACACACACCCGGGTGTCTGCTGTGGGGTCAGACCTGCAGGAAGCTGCTGCCCCTCAGGAAGACCAGGCCCTTTAAGGGCTCAGTGAGCGCTGATGGAGTCAACACAGCAAAGTTTCACGTCTTTATGAAGCACGGAGCCGCTCATCCATTTTTTATCAGCGCTGTGTTTCCCTCAGAGCTCAGCTGTCACTGTGTGGCACCGCCATCACCTGTGGGTCTGTGGGGTGACGGTTGCTAGGCAGCCGGAAAGGTTCTGGTAGCAACAAGAGCAGGCGAGCTCTGAACTCACATCCTCCTCAGTCAAACACACCAAAAACAGCTCATAACCCAGGCTGTATTGATCAGAGCTGTGTCATACTAACGTGTGTGTGTGTCTGTGTGTGTGTCTGTGTGTGTCTGTATGTGTGTCTGTGTGTGTCTGTGTGTGTCCTGTGTTGTGTTTGATGTCACAAGTTGAAATGTTTTGTTTCCTTTTGTGTGCAAGAACAAAAAGTTCTGTGGACACACCCACACACACATTCACATTCACATTCTCACTGTGTGTGTGTGCTGTAGGTGAACACAGGTGTGTGTGTGTGTGTGTGTGTGTGTGTGTGTGTGCGCCTCACTCTGAGCAGATCTCCGCTGTGGCTCAGATTAAAATGTCTGACTTGTGATGACGCAGCTGTGACTGCTGCTCCACCAGCAGCACAGGACTCAGTGTGTTTAGCCACCAACAGCCAACTTTAAACATCAAGGGGGTGGGGGTGGGTGGAGGCGAGGGGGGGGGGGGTCCATCTCTTTGAGGTTAACTTCTCACAACAGTAACCACATCAACAAAGGCCACCTCTAAGCTTATTAGGAGTGATTAAGCAGCTTAACTGGGCTCAGGTCTGCAGTAAAGACATGAAGCAGCGTGCCTGTTTCCAACATGGCCGACGGCCCCCGAGCAGCTCAAACATGACTGAACCCTGACACAAGCTCCAACCAGGGCCCAGACCTCAGGCAGGCCGGACCCCACCCCCCACCTGCTGTGTGACTGCTGAGCAGGCAGAGGGGACACCTGGGAGAGACTGCATCCAACACACACAGACACACACACACACACACAGACACACAACTGTTCTGACAGGTGGGCTGTGGGAGCAGGAGCCCCCCCACCTGCTGATGGAGCCCTGAAGGAGGACTCACCCCCACCTGACCATGTCTGCATGCTCAGGTAAACTGAAAATAATGATGCACACACACACAGACACACACACACTCTCACACACACACAGACACACACACACTCTGACACACACACACAGACACACACACACTCTGACACACTCTGACACACACACACAGCTCAGGTCTAAATCCACCTCTGTACATCAGTCCTGAGAGCAGCTGCTGCTCAGGCTGCCTGCCAGAAGGAGCCTCCTCCCCTGCTCCTCTTCTGTTGCTCCTTATGCTCCCTCCTCTGCTCCTCCTCTGCCTCACCTCCTCTGCTCCTCCTCTGCCTCACCTCCTCTGCCTCACCTCCTCTTTCTCTGGCCTCATGTGAGCACTAACACTGAGCAGACCCCACAGGACGGAGACCCGTCAGGGACAAAAGTCTCCATGCCGTTCATGAAAACAGAGATTAACCGGATCACTGCTAACAGGTGCCCCAGCTGCCACGCGAGGCAAAACCACGTCCAAGGTCACCCAGGAGAACCCTGCAGCAGATCAGCCCCGAGGGGGGTCAGAGAGACCAGGACAGGCTGTGTCTCAGACCTCAGACCGGGGTACAAAAATAAAGGTCTTCCTACCTGCAGCTCACACCACGCCACCTCCACCGTGGTCTCCGTGTCCAGCCCCTTATAAACCGTCTTGAACGACCCCCTTCCGATCTCGATGTTGAACTTCAGGTACCTCCCGTCCGGAGACGTCGCCACCGCTTTGGTCTCCGCGTCCTCCTTCTCCTCCTGCTCCCACTGAGAGTCAAACGTGATGCGGGACAAGACCTTGTTCTGTTTGTTCTGAAGTTCGCTTTCCGAGTCCGAGCTGGCCTCCTGGGCGCCGGCTCTCTGCACGGGGGTCCAGGACCCGGCAGCGGGCTCCTGGCTGCACGGGGGGGTGTTGGAGCTGGTCCCCGGGCTGGAGACGGGCGACGGGGACGGCGGAGTGTCCTCGGATTTGTCGTCCTCTGCTCTGGACTCGGGTAATGACAGGATGTTCTCCGCGGACCAGGACAGCGCCTTGGACAGGGCGCCGCTGTACAGAGGACAGTCCACGTCCATGCTGATTTTCTGCAGCCCGTAAGAGTTCCTCCGCGCGCCCACTCCGTGCGTCCTCAGCACGGAGGGGACGCGGGACAGGCAGTCGTCGGTCATATCCACAGAGAGGCCCGGGAAGCCGCGTCCCGCTATCTCAACCTGAGCGTGAGACATGGTGGCGTTGTCCTAGAAGGGGACATGAGGACACCAGAGTCAGTCCGCGTCCAGGCTCAGTTTCCCGGGAAGGTGGCGGAGTCAGAGGCTTTAAACTCGGACCGAGCGGGACGTCATGTGAGCCTGTGACGTCACTGAAGTTTCATTAAAGAAAAGTTGAGTCGTACTCGCCGCTCACAGCCTGCGCGCGCACGGCAGCACCCGCGCGGCTCTGAGCACGAGCTGCTGATATCAACAAGCTCCGCGGGGCCGTGCGTCCTGAGCGCGCGCCCGGCCCCGCCCCTCGCAGCCCGGCCACAGAGGGTCCCTGGATCAGAGGACCAGCTCCAGCCACACACTGAGAGTCTCAGAGTCTCCTGTGAAACCCCAGTGACAGCCTGTCTGTCTACACGTGCTTGTATTGATCTGCTCTGTATCGATCAGCTGATCCACAGCGTGTTTACATCAGTCTGCGCGCAGAACAGAGCGTCTCCTCCTCCGGGACACCGTTTGACTTCCTGTGAATTAAGATAAAGCTGCCGTCACTCCATCAGCCTGAGGGGGGCAGATATGGGCCGGTGCACGGTGCGCCGTGGCCTGCAGGGGGAGCCACAGCCGCTTCTGAAACAGGACAGCATTATCAGCCAAGGCCACCCCGCGCCCCACCTGTGCCACAGACTCTCACACACTCACACACACACAGGGTTTATCAGCACACACACAGCCCTGATTCCCCGGAGCTGTATCACAGCACATGATGAGCCTCCTCCATCGGTCAGAGTCCACTCTGCACGTCCACTGCCAGAGCTCCAGAGAAACACACACGTAAACAAAAGTCTGATTTATTGTACAGGGTATGAAAAAGAGGCGGAGCATAGACAGGCGGGGGAACAACAACAAGAGGAGGAGCCATCAGACATGGAGTCCACGGTGGAGACACGAGCCGGGCCGGCTGGAGTCTCTGTGCTGCTCCTCTTCTGGAAGCGCTGACTCTGAACATAAAGTCCCTCTGGTGTGGTGTGGTGGGAGTTCTTTGGATGTCTGGGTGGAACGGAGGCGGACGTCCAGCTAAGACAGTCAGCTCGTTAAGACAGGGATCAAACTAGCTTCGTTTACAGTAAAGGAGTGAGGGACAGATTTCCCAGAAAGACGTTTAGCATTTAGTCCCCTGATCGACTCATTGCACGTTTACATGGCATCAAATGTCGCCTGTGACGAACACGGCGTCACCTCAAACCCCCCCAACACCTAGAAATGATATCGGTTCTCTTCCAATAACAGGCGGCTTCGAACCACAAGGCAACAACAATTAAAGGACCAGCATCCAGGGCTGGGGTCGTGCAGCCTGAAACCTGTAAGGTACAGAATGAGGGCTCCCAGACCGAGTGTGTGTGTGTGTGTGTGTGTGTGTGAGTCCAGCACTGATTCAGAAGAATTTGACCCCCTTCCCGTCGTCCATGGTGATGACCTCCGCCTTGCCGTCCGTCTGTAGCGCCTGCAGCGAGCGCAGCAGCATCCACTCCTCCAGGCCGTGGAACTCTGAGAGGAACACAAACACACTTTATTTACTGATGACCAACATACAGAGGACGCTCACAGAGGGAGGAAATATCACCGACTATGTTACAGACGAGGAGAAAATCAGGCTGAGAGATGTGGAACCCAGAGGGCCGATCAGATGTACCGACATGAAATCACACAAGTGAAGCAGCGACTGAGTAAACAGAGGAGGCTGAGCAGAACCAGCTGTTCCACACGATAAAGAACGATGCTCTCAGTGTCCTGAAGGGTCGTACCTTCTCCTTCTGTGTCGTCCCCGTTGGACAGCTCATAAAGTGTAAACACTGAGTTGACCATGCCGTTTTTGGAAACCTGAAAAGTTAAAGAGTAAAACAAAGCTCACTCAGGACATCAGCCATGACTCTGTTTCTATCATATATATGGGAAACGTTTCCTTTGGGATCAGTACGAGGCTTTAGCATCAATAAAGTGTCATAATGACCAATAACATGGGTCGACAGGTGTGTCAGGCTTCCTTCTGTGCTATAAATAACACCACAAACAAACAAACAAACTGCACAGTGTGTGCCTCCGCCCGTGACTCACCCACTGGTATATTAACTTGCCCCACTCCTCCGGTCGTCTCCACATGACTAAACAGCGAGACTTGTTTTTGTCCAACCACTCCAGGTTGCCTGAAGACAGAATCACAGAGAAAACAGCCACCACTCATTACTGCAGAGACTGACAGAGACACACAGAGGTCAGGGTCCCAGAGACAGAACAGCTTTTACCCTTTTTCCTCAGTTCCTCAAACACAACCTGAATCGCCTCCATTGACAGTTTTCCTGGGATTCAGTTAAGGTTGTTAGTAATGAAAATGAAAAACTATCAATATTCTGAAGTGTGTTTAACATGCTGCTTTTAAAGAGGGTCATGTGACCCACGCCCCTGAAGTCAGGCTTTAATTTAAACATAACTGGAATCAGTCCTCTGGAGACAATCAGCTGGTTGTATTCCTATCACTGTGGTTTACATGGTGTAAAGCAGAGGAGAGCACTGAGGATACGTTCTATCTTCTTGTTGTTGAACATGGGGCTCTCCTGAGCCTCCATGACGTCCAGGGTGTAGAGCTTGTGGTGTCGGCAGTAGGACAGCGCCAGGGAGCACCACGCCGCCAGCTGCTTCTGTCTGGTGTCAACATTGGGCTGTAGTCTGTCCACCACGAGACAAGCAGGAGACACGAAGAGACAGCAGGTGAGACTCTGTGTGGTTAAAGACGATCAACGGGAAACAAAGCAGCTAAAGCGTGTCGCCACAGGAGGCGTCAGTCAGCAGAGGCTAATACGTCAGCCTGTGCATGCACCAGGACCCCTCACACACTGTTGACCTCAGCTGATGTCCATGCTTCTTTGCAGTGGGCTGCTGGGTAATGACATTAAGAGGAGACGCCAGGACAAACACAGTGTCTGCTTCTAACTGATAGATACTGATCAGCTCATGACCCACATGGACTTCTGCTGATTTTATTTACATGGGGAATTTCTGGGGAAGGAGATAAGAGCTGCACACTTTCCATCATATGTCGGCACGGACCTACATCAGTCTGAGAACAGCAGCTATCAGCCAGGGCTTTAAAGGAGTCATGTAGCTCTGCACAGAACACCCGTCCAGGCTGGCTCTTCTCTGGGAATGTATCTGAGGAGGCCTTCCAGGTGTTACTGTGTCCCCGGAGGAGGAACGACATGAAAGCCTGACATGAAAGTTAGCTGCTAGCACCTCTAACAGCTCCTTTAGGCTAACGGCTACTTTCGCCTTTAAAACATAAACGTACATATCATTCACATTAAATATCGACACAAAGAGCCGCTTCACCACAAGGACAGAACCCGCTATATAAACTTCAGAGAGGCTGTTTCTGTAAATCCACTTCCGTAGCATTCTGTCAAATGTAGCCGGTTAGCTAGCTAACATGATGCTAACTCGCAAACCACCGCGATTTGACGCAGTAAGAAAAATGAATAATAAATATAATGAGCTGGTTTAACATCTTTATAAAACATGTTTTACAAATATGTGACTCACGTAAAGAACGGCGGGAAATTATACTGCCAGGGCCACTCAAAACTCATCGCAGGGGATCGGTGTTCACAGCTGACAGCTTCCGGAAGCGCGTCCGACCCTCAAATGGTTCCGACTGAATACACAGATCTCACCAAAGCATCCACGAGGAAACGACAAAAATACAAACACATGTCAATATAAACCACGGGTAAAAACATGTGGACTTTATATATATATATATATATAACTGAGGTTTATTTCATGTTTTGTTTGAGGAAGATTTTGTTGCACATATGTTATTTGAACGTTGTTATCTGACATACTTCCATGAGAAAAACAAACAAACACAAACGTGCCCTTTGTGTAAACAAAGTTATTTTATTATGGAATAACGTGTGTTGCCAGCATAAATATGCCATCTATCTATTTCTATGTACATCCGTTAATAACATCCACTGTTCTGTTTCTGATTTTACTGCCAAACATGAGAGAGGAGTTAATATTCCTATTGTACAGTTCCTTCAGGCACAGCATGAGAGCATGTGTTACACTCTTCTATTCTTTGTGTCTACGTCACAGCAGGTATTAATATTCTTTTTTATACATCTCTATATTACAGTTCATAAAGGTGGCTGGAAAAAGGAAGCACGGGGTTAGAACACACTCTGAGTTACTGCTATTTACAGTTACTGCAACTTCAAAACAACTTTTACAACTTTCTAAAATAAAGACAGAAGCAACCATTGATCGTTTCTTAGGGGGGGGGTTTGTCCTGGTTTGACTTGGGCTCTAGGATCACTGCGATTTAAAAGAACAAACAGTAACATTTCCAGAAAGTGACACGTGAGAACAGTCCAAGCCGAGCCGCAGACGGGCTCAGCCTCCCGTCCAATACTGCAAACAGAGTCCTGACAGGAGCCTCCTCTGGAGCTCAGCCTCCCTCAGACATCCTGACTTATTCTAAACTTAGATGCTGCAGTGAAGCCGCTGACGCAAAGATAAAACAGCACAGTCACATGTTTGGAGGCCCGCGCTGGAGGCCGCCGGCCGCTTTAGCTGGAGTGGAAGATGCGCTCGTACTCATTCAGGATGAACTCCACTATCTGGTTCTGGAAGATCATGTGCATGGCGATGTTTGCAGACTCCATCTCAGGCCGCAGCAGCGTCGGCCCGAACACGATGGCCACGTTCTGCGCGGTCATCCGATTGTCGTCCCCGTACTGAATGACCCTGTGACAGGAGTAAGACACGGGGACAGATTCACAACTAGTATTTTCATGATTCCGGTCAAACAATAAAAAAATATGTTTTAAAAAATCGATCGTCCAGACTTGAACTGACAGAAAGATCTGTGACGGAAACAGGAAGTGGAGGATGACACGGACCTGTGCAAATGTCCGAACAGGAGTCTCATGGTGTCGTGGTTCGGGGCAGGAAGGGACCTGACCAGCTCATAGATGCAGGACAGCTTTGTGTTGTAGTCAGGGATTCCTACAGAAACACACCAACAGGGGGAGCTGTGATGAACACACACAGGTCTGGAGCAGCAGTGTGTCGACGTGTTTGGACTCACGGATGGCGCTGATGAACTTGTTGAAGTGGCTGAAGGGGAACAGCGGCTCAGGAAGCTCTCGGAAAAATAACTTCAGTGCTCCGGTGATGACGTGGACGTCCTCCCACTGCCCGTCCTCCAGGTCCAGCTCCTCTGTTTGAACAGGTGCACTCACCGTGAACACACAGCAGGGGGCGCTGCTGCTTAAAGAAAAGTCGATACAGATAGTGGGTGTTACCGTGATCGGCCTTGAAGCGAAGTTTCTGGATGACGGCCAGGTTCCCGCTCACTCTGTACAGCCCGTCGATGTCCAGCCCTGCAGAGCAGCACAGCGGGTCAGCGCCGCACACCTCAGTGTGTGCAGCTGTGATGTACATGTGTGTGTTACCTCTCTTCTCCACAGCTCGAACACACTTCTCCACAAAACGAGGAACTGTGGTCTTCTCCTGTACACACAGTGTGGCAAGATGGCAGCCGAACACGTTGTCTGCAGGGCACATTAACTCATCATAACACATCAAAAACTGAGACAAGTGAGAAACGTCCACACAGCTGAGCGCTCTTCATCTCTGTCCACGTGCGTGCGTGTGTGTGTTCCAGCTCTTTAACTGTAGTTTATTCACTGTTTTAGTGTATGTATGTAAAAGTGTATTTAAAGGTGTCTGTGTGAGCATGATGCACGTCCTGAGGCCCCCGTGCTGGACATGCCGTGCCGGCTGCTCGTACCTCTGATGTAGCCCTTCTCTTTGACAGACTGCAGGGTGGGACGCTTCATCAGGAACTTCATCAGCTTGGTCCGAACCTTTTTTGGGTCCGTTTCTCCAGTGGAGCCGGAGGACTGCGTGACGCTCGGCCTGGAGGCTGAAGAAACAAACAGCAGGCGTGAACACGGCTGAGAGCGCGTCCCTCGGTGGGAGACACACTGTCAGCCGTTCATTCAACCTACATCTTCGCTTCTCGAGGCCCGCTCCTCGGCCGTCGTCCCGCTCTGGGATTTTTTCGTACAGATCTGCATCCTCCTCCTCGGAGTGGTGGTCCTGGTACTCCTGAGAAAACAGGTCAAACCATGAGTGTGTGTTCTTCTCGTTCCTTCAACACAATGAACCTCAGGGACTGACCAGCTGTCGAATGGTGTCCACTAAGACTTTGTGCCAGTCGTTGATGATGCTCTCCGTGTCGTACTGGATGAGAAACTCCACGCCATTCTTGGCCTTCAACTGAAGGAGAGACATGCATCAGTCTCTCAGCGAGTCAACGTGTGATATTTGTTAACACAGATCTGCTCCACACCAACACACACACACACCTCTAAAACATTCTTCTTGCTGGATTTGTCCTTGGAGGCCCAGCCAATCAGGGCTCCCTTCAGCTCCACCGTGACCTCAGGCACGATCTGATTGGTCTTGTTCTGCATGACAAAAAAAATCCAGCTGTTAACGAAACTGACGGCACAACATTCCAGGAGGAACAAAACGCCGAGCGTCGGCTCGTGACCCGAGGGTTTGCGCTGCTTTCTTTCCGCTCTCAGGTACAAAACCTGACACCAGATTATAAGACATGAGTGTGAGCAGGGAGGACACAGGAGGACACAGGAGGAGCGCCGCGTCCTGTGACAGAGCGCCTCCTCAACACGTGTGAGTGTGTTTCATACCGAGGCCCCTGTCACTGCAGATTTCGGGTCTTTGTGGAAGGTCAGCACTCCTCCGTGGAGAACCGTCCACGTCTGCGTCCAGTTTTTTCTGAAAAGGACAGACAGTGACTGACACTGAGGAGACACCTGAGAGTCACAGCTGAGGAAGAGAGAGCCTACCGGACTTTCTTTCCGTTCTCAGACACCTTGGTCTTGTTGAGAATCCCGGCTTTCTCCAGGTTCTGCACCTGCACACAAAACAAACCTCGTGACCGTTCTGCTTCTCTGGTGATGTCGTGATGACGAGGGACACAAAGTGAAGTCATGCACACACACGATGGACAGCACTCACTGCCAGTACAGTCTGTGAGCATGAATGACTTCAGACGGCTTTACAGGAAGAAAAACACAGAGGCTGAATGTAAACGTTCTGCATCAGAACATTGTGTCTGAGCTATAAAGACACGGACACAGCGCTCTGGTTACCCAGGAAGACTACAGCACATCCTATCCTAAGAACAGGGCGAGATGAGCTTATGATGGAGGAATGGGCCTCTGCTCATCCATAGACTGACGCAGCTGTCTATGGATGGAGCTCAGCTTCACCCTAACCACCCACGTTGTAGCGCAGCCACCTGGAGGTCAGATAATACGGGTTCCTCCCAGGTCTAAACCCAAAAGCCTTTAGAAGGAGACACACAGACAACAGGCGTTCAGGTCCTAAGGCTCAGCTGAGGAGGACGGTCGGACCGGACAGAGGCTCCACTCACGTTGTGCTGCGTCTCTGGAGAGTTTCCTGTGCTGGAGCTGTCGCTGCTGTAGTCGGACGTGTTCCTCCGGTGAGTGGGGACGAACCTCTGCGGGACAGAAGGACAGTCTGCAGTTTGAAACATTTCACTTCACATTCCTGGAAGCTGCAGGCCTGCCGAGCCTCTCACACCAGCACAGGCCCTCATCTGTATCCAGGAAGTGTGTCTGTCCTCGGGCTGTTTGTGTGTCTGTGTGATGCAGCTGATTTGCCTTGTTAAATAAGGGTTAAAACCTGCTGCTGCACTCACATGTGACAGAAACTTTGAGCCGGCTGACACACCCCTGATGGAAGATACATGTACACACAGGCCTCAGAGAGAGAGAGAGAGTGTGTGTGTGTGTGTCTGTGTCTGTGTGTGTGTGTGTGTCTGTGTGTGTGTGTGTCTGTGTGTGTGTGTCTGTCTGTGTGTGTGTGTGTGTGTCTGTGTGTGTGTGTGTGTGTCTGTGTGTGTGTGTGTGTCTGTGTGTGTGTGTGTATTTGTGTGTGTGTGTGTGTGTCTGTGTGTGTGTGTGTGTGTGTCTGTGTGTGTGTGTGTCTGTGTGTGTGTGTGTCTGTGTGTCTCTGTGTGTGTGTGTCTGTGTGTGTGTGTGTGTGTCTGTGTGTGTGTCTGTCTGTGTGTGTGTCTGTGTGTGTCTGTGTGTGTGTCTGTCTGTGTGTGTCTGTGTGTCTGTGTGTGTGTGTGTGTGTGTCTCTGTGTGTGTGTGTGTCTGTGTGTGTGTGTGTGTGTGTGTGTCTCTGTGTGTGTGTGTGTCTGTGTGTGTGTACCTCGTCCTGGGCCGAGGTGAGCTGAGCAGGTCCCATGGTGTGTCTCCAGTTTTTGATTGACAGGTTTTCCGTCTCTCCATTCTCCACTCTGGACTGAGCAGGAGCTACGGGAGCCTGGAGGGACAAACACAAACGTTCAGTTCAGCGTAGCCTAGCATAGAGTTCACTTCCTGTTGACGTTTGTGTCCTTAGTGACACACGAGGACACCACAGATGACCTTTGACCCCACGGGTTACCTCGGGCAGGGTCCACTGAGACCTGGAGCCGTCTCTCAGGTAGTAGTAGGTCTGGCCCCGGTCGTCCACGGACTTGATCCACTGTTGCACAACGACAAGTTAAACATGTGTCAGTGTGAAGAGAACAGAAACTGAAAGCAGGCTGCGACAAAAACACTGTGAGGAACCACAGCTTCTGTTTCCCTGAACCGACCCGACCTGGTCCGGAGAGTTCTCGCTGGTGAACACCCACGTCCCGTTGTGCTCCACGGTCAGGTTCCAGCCGGCCGGCGTGCTGCGGTCCAGGTTGGCCCGGGGGATGACGGTGCGGCTCACGTGGCTGAGGGTGAACTCTTTAGGGAGCGTGGGGGGGCCCGTGGCGTGGAGCTCCTCGTAGGCCTCCAGCCGGTCAGCTGGGGGGTACTCCTGGGCGGGGTAGTCCTCCTCAGGTAGCGGAGGCTGGAGGTGGAAACAGGACAAAGATTTAAATCGCACACTGGTTACTTTGACATTCATAAAGACGGCTCCAGACTCCTGGGACCTGGAGGTATTCTTAGTCTTTGTTGGCCCATTAAGGCTCTGCAGTGTACAGGAGTCATTCAAGGAGAAAGAACGGGGTCAATAAACTGATCTGTGTGTGAACATCAACGGAACACTTCCTGTTTTCACTTCAGGACACTCCTGCTGAAAGCATCCATGTGTCACTTCAGGCTAAAGGAGGACAGGGGGACAGCGGACCCTGCTCTGAGCCTTCGTAATGAGCGTCTGCTATGTAGGTGCAGGGATGTGATTCCATTAAAGCAGACTGTATTTACAGCTGTCCCCCGGGTGAAGCTAAAACAGGAGACACAGAGAGGCTAAGTAGAGCAGCCAGGCGTCCTCACCGGCCCGTCCTCGTGGAACCTGTGCACGCTCATGGGCTCCATCACAGGCGGATACGGGCTCAGCTGCTCAGGAGGGTCCCAAGACGTCTCCCCAGACATCGGGTTGTAGAAGTACGGGCGACCAGAGGTCTCATCCACCAGCTGCTCCCAGTCTGAGGCCCACACAGCGGGGGAGGCGGGAGACTGAGGGGGTGAGGGGGAGCAGGGCTCCTCTGCAGGGAAGGGCTCGGGGTCTGTGGGGGTGTCTAGAAAAGGGCTGTCCCAGGTGGTGCGCCCTGTGGCGGGGTGGTAGTAGTACTCCTGTCCGCTGTCCTGGTCAACGTGCACCTCCCATCCCTCCGGGTGGAGGTAGGAAGGAGAGTAGGACGAAGGCGCCGAGGGGGGGGACTCAGAGATGCTCTGACGGAGCTGAGCTACGTTAACGTAGACGGCGGAGCGCAGACTGTCCTCCTCCACCTGTGGAGACAAAGATGGAGAGTTAGACTTCGCCACACAGAAGTCGGCCTTCCGCATCTGACTGAGCACAGGAAGCAGCCTTCAGCTGAGGCAGCCACAGCAGGGGCGTGTCCCACAGCACACAACAATACCGGCCCCACTTCCACCCACACTGTGTCAAAGTAGATCAGTTTGTGGTGTGTTAAAATAAAAACCCTGACCCACAGGCCGCCTGTGGAGGGCTGGAAACCAGGTCGCAGGCCCACACTGTCAGTGTTCGACTGCTCAGGGCACGCCACCGTCCCCCTGACTGCTCAGGACAGACCACTGTCCTCCTGACTGCTCAGGACACGCCACTGTCCTCCTGACTGCTCAGGACACGCAACTGTCCCCCTGACTGCTCAGGACACGCCACTGTCCTCCTGACTGCTCAGGACACGCAACTGTCCCCCTGACTGCTCAGGACACGCCACTGTCCTCCTGACTGCTCAGGACACGCAACTGTCCCCCTGACTGCTCAGGACAGACCACTGTCCTCTCGCTGCTCAGGACAGACCACTGTCCTCTCGCTGCTCAGGACACGCCCCTGTCCTCCTGACTGCTCAGGACACGCGCCTGTCCCCCTGACTGCTCAGGACACGCCCCTGCCCCTGTCCCCCTGACTGCTCAGGACACGCCCCTGTCCCCCTGACTGCTCAGACCAGCTCCACATGCGTGGCAGGAACACACAGCATGCAAAACAGACCCGATCAGCACAACTAATTTGCCTGTAGGACGCACTGAGGCCACAGAGTGATGAAAGGACGCCTGTCCTCTGCTGAAACTCTGCCGCCTGTCCTCTGCTGAAACTCTGTTGCACTAACGAAGTTTCATCACTGCACTTGAAATAAACGCTGCCTGAGAAATAAAAGCTTTCTCCTCACCGGGCCTCCAGGTCTGTCCCTGCACAGCCCGTCATTCAGCACCATGGTGGCTCCGATAAGAGGCTGAGACCTGTGAGCTGTCCGTGCTCATCACACACAGCTATAAAGACACACAGGGTGGACGGACAGTCACTGCACCGGGTCTGAGGTTCTGGAGCTTCACTCAGTCCTGCACTCTCTCTTTATCAGGTCATTTAACTGAGTCCTTACAAAGATAAAAACCAGACTGAAGAACTGCAGACTTCGAAAGAGGGCATCACTTTTTTAAAAACAGTCAATCGTCTCTGTTGCCCTAGCAACCACTAAGCTCCTCCTCCATCTGTTTTCTGAGCGTGCAGATCAGGTGAACAGGTGGTGGATGATGGTGGATTTGAGGGTCTGAGTTCCTCCAGTAGCTGTCTCAGAGATCAGCACTGTGACCCTCCTCCAGGTCTCCAGAGACCACCACCTCCCTGCAGACCTCACTGATGGACACTCTGACTGTTCTCTGGTCCCATCAGCATCACACACCGCTCTCAGACCCCCCTCTGAGGAGCGAGCAGGTCCAGCAGCTGTTATCACTGCTGACTTTGCTTCATCATTGATTTCAGTGTAACCGCGAGCAGTCGATGTGGACAGCCAGACCAGTGACCCCCAACAGATTGATCACTGAGACGCAGAGGAAATGAGAGAACGGTGTCATCGATCTGTGAACCAGCGCAGCTGGAGCGCTCCCGTCCTTTGGAACAAACCGGCCTACCCCTCACAGTCGGAGGAAACTCCGCTTAGTGCGGCAGAAATATCAAATATGTGCCAGAGCGGCGCTTCAAAGGAGCGGCACAAACAGGAGGCTAACCTTTCCACTGCAGTCACACAAACATCACAGCTCACGTGTGTGAGGAAGCCCTGAGTTATGTCACTGAACGCTATCACCGTGCATTCTTTGTTTTTGGACAGACTTCAGGTATAAACGAGTGAACCGGTCGCACGGACAGAGCGACACGTACTCCGTGATAACAGCTTTGTTTACATCTGTGCCGCTCCAGATGTGCTCGCTGATACAAACACACGCCTACACCAGCGACTGATGACAGGCGTCAGCTGGAGAACCTTCATGCAGCCGAACTCGTGTTCTGACCCACACATGCAGAGTGGGTCAGACGTCTGATCGAACACAGGAACAGCTGAGGCTGCTCTACTGAAACTCTTCACACCTCTTCGCTCAGAACAGGAAAAGAAAACAAGTGCAGCAGAGGCGCTCACACAGAGCAGGAAGCGGGCGGCGATCCGAGCAGATCGACCTCACAAAGCCAGAAAACGTCTTTTTAATGATGCAGCAGTAAGCTGCTTCACTGGCACCTACCTGAGAACCCAGCGGCAGGGTCAGGCCCCGCTTGGCCCGGTGACTCGACCAGACCCTGGAGTACGTGTCCACCATCTTTACGTCTTTCTATGTAGGAGCCATACATAAATCCAACCTGCACACCGCGCTGCCTAACAGCACACTGAGAGAGGTGAGGCGCTCAGAGCCTCCGTCACACACATCCTCCCTCACAGCTGCTGTGACAGAAAGGAGAACTGTAGCTCTCTCACAATAGAGCAGGAAGGTGTGAGTGTGAGTGAGTGTGTGTGTGTGTGTCTCTGTGTGTGTGTGTGTGTGTCTGTGTGTGTGTGTGTGAATTCCCCTGCAGGGTAGAGGGTAACCGTCTGTGTGAGCTAACAGTGAAAACAGGCAGAGATGGAGAGAACAACATTAACCCTGCAGGTCACTTCCTGCCTGACAGCGGGTCAGTGATCGCCGTGGAAACAACACTTTTTAAATAACATGCTCTTGATGGTTGACTCCAAACGAGAAAGTAGAGCGATGGAAGCCTGAGTTCACTTTTCTGATGCTTCAGTGTTCTTCAGCCGATGATGAGGCACGAAGGGAGGCGCCGTCTGTCAGACAGGAACAGCCGTGATGAGACACTTTAAACTAAAAGTAAGGGTCAACGTTCGAAACAGGAAGTCTAGATTGTGTTCAACTGTCACACCAGCACTTCCTTCTGTGTGGGTCAACGTAAGCAGCCAGACAGCAGGCACACAGATATTTTGGTCTGTTGGGTGGAAGCAGTGTGAGGTCAGAGGTCGGAGGACCTGCTGTCTGGTTATCATCACACAGCCACACGGACGCTTTCCACTGAAACCTGAAAGATGTGTTTACATGAATGATGATAAGATGCTACTTAGCTAGCCCCGGCATACGTGTGTAATACCTCTTTGTACCACACAGGGGGCGCTGCAGGAGTGAGTCCTGACGCCTCTGGTCAGCTGGTGGACTGTGGTCAGGACGTCTCCGTCCTCACACCGCCTCAGACCTTCTGTCTGCAGGCTGGTTGTTGGATGATTTCTATTTTCAAAGTGTCACAGACAGAACAGCGCCCCCTATCAGACAGGAGGACTGGAGGCTTGTGTTCTTCCCCTGCTGGAAAAATGAACTGCATGTTCATCACTACTTCTTGTTAGCCAGCAGGAATTCTGGGTAGAATCCTGCAGGTCAGCGCAGACAGCTCTGTGCCCTCAGCAATGCATGAAGCAGCAATCTGCGTGATTACTTAACCACATTAGCACTCATCCAATCAGACAATGGAGGACCAAACTGGGGTCCAAATCACGCCACAAAGCACACAGTCGAGCTATTGAGTCAGCCTGGCAGCCCTCCCTCTTACATCACACTCGTCATGGTGCAGAATCCAGGATGACTCCCGGACTGGAATCCATCAGCTCACAGCGCTCTCATCAGAGCCATCGGCTGCTTCTGCATGTACACATACACACAACCTGCAGATCGCGGCGGAGTCCTCCACCCAGCCACGGAGTCCTCCACCCAGGACTGTTTGCTGTGTAGGAGGGGGGAAATGTTGCAACGCTGAGGAAAGCATGAGTCAGCCGCCGCTCTGCAAAGGTGCCACCTCAACGTTTGGTTAAATAAACAGCCGTGCAATAATGCTCATAATCCATCAGTCAGTCAGCACGCTCTGCAGCGCCTCCAGGGTCCACCTGAGGTTGGACCCAGGCCTCATGTGGCCACGTGAGGAACTGCAGCTCGTAGGTTAGCATGCTAACCTTTGTAACTTTTTGAACGTTGACCCGACTGTGTTTGTTTCTGCTGACATGAAGGTGTATGGGGACTGGCTCCCTCTCAGGGCCGGCCTCTAGTGGACCCTGAAGGAGGAGCTTTGACTGGTCTACGCTGGGTTCTTGTCTCAGACCCTGGAGGTTCCTGATCTGGTGTTTATCTGAGTTACTGCGGTGCTTACAGGTAACATCCAGTCAGCTTTTAGCTCCGATTCAGCCCAAAGTTTAAAGTGGGACCAGCAGCAGCCCCCCTTCATGTCTCTGGAGCTGTGAGCGGAGACGGACTGCCCTGACTCCTCATCCTGTCCATCAGTTTGTCAGACCCGGAAGCTGCGAGCAGCTTTTCTCGCTCCATGAACACGCTGCGACTGCACAGAGAGGTCTGACGAGACACTCACAGGACCTGTCGGAGCAGTTTTTTGGCATTTAATGTTGCACACAAAGGCAGGAATGACTGCTGGCTGTAGGTGAGGTGCTTCTGAAGACGTTTTGAACACAGACGGAGCTCAAACGGACTGAATGAACCTCTGGACCCTCACAGGCCGCCTGAGAGAGGAGCCCCAGGAACACAGCCTCCAGGACCCTGTTTGTGTGGCAGCACACTGCCTACACACCCCCCATATTAAGTGACCTACATTTGGGCTAATTGCAAGTTCTGCACATTACACACGCACGCACGCACGCACACACACACGCACACACACGCCAACTGCATGGCCAGCGCCAGAGCTCTGCTCGTTGGGAGTCAGGCCCCCTCACATCACCATGGAGATGGCCCTCCATTGTCGGCGAAGAATTAGTGCACTTGAGGGGTGCTGGCATCCACAGGGGGGGGGGGGGGGTCATGTTTCCACAGAGGAGCTCAGAACCCACAGATCCACCTTAAGATTCATATTTAAGGTGGAACAGGCCTCCGCTGCCCATCACTGTAATAACACACAGCAAATCACTGGATACACACACACACACACACACACGCACAGTAAACCTGCACGCGCACTTTCTCCGGCGCTGGCGTCACTTTTCCTCGCAACAGGTGCGCACACGGAGCCGGAACTCACCTGCGGAAACTTTCATCCAACTTTCTCTACATCCAGGAGCAGCGCGGCGAGCCGAGCGTCCGCGTCAGCCTCACGCCGTCCCTGCGCCCGACAACCACCGCTGCCAGGACCGTCACTGCTGCTGGGGAAACCAGGTAGCAGCTGGAGGTTTGGGAGTGGCCGCGGCTTTCGGGTTAACCCCTTCCTGTCCTCGGCAGAGCCGACACAACCTGTTTGTAACCTGTTCTGGAGTCTGTGTGACAAGCTGCGGCTCCGGCTCACCCAGCGCGCGCAAACACGGCGGAAGAAGAAGAAGAGGCAGAAGAAGAGGCAGCAGCAGAAGAAGAAGAAGAAGAAGAAGCAGAAGAGGCAGCAGAAGAAGAAGAAGAAGAAGAAGAAGAAGAAGAAGAAGAAGAAGCAGAAGAGGCAGCAGAAGAGGCAGCAGCAGCAGCCTCCTGAGAGTGGAGGCTCGGGGCTGAGAATCAGCTGCTTCTTCTCAGGGACTCGTGGAACAGCTCTCCCCCCGCTGCAGGGCCGGCCGGGCCCATTCATATGCTGATGAGCTGGCCCTCTGACAAACTCCGAGCCTGCACTGTGTAAAAAGTGTCCTTGAATCCATCACTGCAGCCGCGTGGTGGAAGAACGTGTGGGTATCATCTGATGATGATCTACAAAGACCAGAAACTGCAGTCCCTCCAGGGTCCACTAGAGGCTCCAGGACTGAGTCCACAGACCTGCATGTTAAAAGCTAACAGCAGGTACAGTCACTGTTCTGGTCTCTGTGACCTTAGTGTACAACATGCAGCAGCTCAGACCACTTCCTGCTCCGCCTCCCTCTCTGTTGGTCACACACACACCAGCACTGATGTTTCTGTAGGAAGGTGCTGTCTGAAGCCTAAATATCACCAGAAGCTAAAAGCTAATGCTACGCTAGCCACCAGCTACAGCACGGTCACATGAATACACCATCAGCACCACCTCTGACCTCTTCTGCAGCACAAACAGCTGGATGGCGTCTGATGACATCATCTGTAGTCCCATGTAGCCACTTGTTAGCATGTAGCCTTTGTTCAGACAAAGTGTGTGTGTGTGTGTGTGTGTGTGTGGTAGAATGAAAGCTGCTGAGCCTCTGGGTGATTTTTTACAGTGTGTCAGACATAAACATGAGAGCAGTGAGCTCATGCTGAGTCCATTTAACCGGGAATGTCTAAGATTCCCAGGAGGAATTCCCAGGAGGAATTCCCACCTGGAACGCCGGCTCACTCTGGACTCCAAAGGTCCAAAGGTGTGTTAAAAAGATTCCACTCACACCAACATCAACGTGACATCACTCACAGTTCAACCACAGAGTCCAACATGGCCGCCTGCTGGTGCAGCAGTGTTCTTTTTGTCTGACACGTTCTCTATCACTAAATAAAACTCACAGAAAGCCACCAACAGTCCAGTTTCCACTTCTGCTGTGAGCAGGAAGTGAAATCAGCCTGGTGTTGTTGTCATGAAGGCAGCGGCTCTCAGCTCGCAGCCTGGTCTGACCTCTCATCCAGAGCTGATCACACTTTAACCGTTAAAATCCTTCGGATTATCAGTTTTATTTAATGGAGAGAAAATGTGAAATAAAACCTGAAGATTTCACCAGAAATTCACTTCCTGATTAAAAGGTGGGAAATACTGCCCCCAGTGGCTACATGCCCAATAACACCACGGCTCCTGTAAACAGAGTGGTTTATTATAGATGTGTGTGTAAAACACGCCTAGTGCTGTAGATGGTGGAACAGCGCCCCCCTGTGGCTCCTCACTGACAGGCTACAGAACTGGCTCCTACCTGCTCAGCTGGGGGAGGATCCTCCTCCTCGGCTGCGGTGACGGGGTCAGGCGGCCTGTCACACTCGCTCAGCTCCGGCGGGGTGTCGAACATGAGCGGCGGAGGTAAAGGGAAGTCCATGTCCTCCTCAGAGGTCTGAGTGTCCTCCTGTGTCTGGGAGCTCTGTGACGGCTCCGCTCTGACCTCTGACCCCGGCTGTGCGTACAGAGCTGAGGTAAACGAGGTGTGTGTGTTCGTGTTGTTCGGTGTGTGCGTCCCACTTGGTTTCACCTCTGGGAGGCTGTCACAGAGACCAAAGGTGGAGAAGCGGTAGGTGTCTCTGGAGATGTCCGGTGGAGGTGGAGGTGGAGGGTCCTCAGTGGGACTCTGAGGACGGAGCTCCTTCACGTACAGCGCGGGGACATAGAAGGGCCTGTCCTGCGGGTCTCTGCGGACGTGCCACCAGTGCTCGTTGGTCTTGGACACCAGGATGAAGCTCTCATCAGGTTTGATGGACACCAGGCGGCCATCTTTGGCCCTGTACTGGAACTCGTGCATCACAGAGACCAGTTCCATGCTCTGCTGCACCCGGGAGGCCGCCCGACCTAACACTGAGGACACGGCGTCCACATGTTGGAGCTGCAAGGAAGAGGAAACGAGACGCTGGTGAGACTTTAAACAGCACACACACACACACACACACACACTCTCCCTGAGCCAGGCGGGATCTGTTGTGTTGTTTCTTTTTGTTTCATTTTGTGTCATTGTGGATGTTTCAGTTGCCTTTTTGGTGCAGCTCGACTCAGTTTGTGTGTCCTTGTTGTGATTGTTTGTGTGTCTTTGTTGTGATTGTTTGTGTGTCTTTGTTGTGATTGTTTGTGTGTCTTTGTTGTGAATATTTGTGTGTCCTTGTTGTGATTGTTTGTGTGTCTTTGTTGTGATTGTTTGTGTGTCTTTGTTGTGAATGTTTGTGTGTCCTTGTTGTGATTGTTTGTGTGTCTTTGTTGTGATTGTTTGTGTGTCTTTGTTGTGAATGTTTGTGTGTCCTTGTTGTGATTGTTTGTGTCACCTTGTAGTTGTGTTTCTGTAGTCTACAGCTCCTGTAGTTACTTTGTGTGTCTGTCTTTGTGTTGGATGTCCTTACAGTGTGTGTGTTTGTGTTGGATGTCCTTACAGTGTGGTTGTTTTGTGTTGGATGTCCTTACAGTGTGGTTGTTTTGTGTTGGATGTCCTTACAGTGTGGTTGTTTTGTGTTGGATGTCCTTACAGTGTGTGTGTTTGTGTTGGATGTCCTTACAGTGTGGTTGTTTTGTGTTGGATGTCCTTACAGTGTGGTTGTTTTGTGTTGGATGTCCTTACAGTGTGGTTGTTTTGTGTTGTCTAGGTGTGATGATATATTTATTCTGTGGTGTTTAAAGTCTCTCCGGTGGCTCTTCGTGGTCTTACTGTAGCTTCTTGTTATTTTCAGTGTGTCTGCCCTCAGCTCCGGCTCGGGGCGGCTCTTCTCTCCACATTTACCTGATAGAAAGACTGATGCAGTTTCAGGGCAGAGCTCATGAGCGCTGGCAGAGATGCTAAACTTTGGTCTGTGTGCACAGACAGGAAGCTGCTTTCCATCTGCTGCAGAACTACACGAAGCTGAGCCCCCTCACAGACTGAGCAGAAAAGTGTTCAGCCACAAACAGGAAGCCTGCACCAACCTCGGCTCCACGTCACCCAGCATCACCCAGCAATCTCAGCCACGTCTCACCGCCTCCTGAAGAACATGCAGGCAGCACAGATCCACCATGGAGCAGAGGGAGCTGGAGCTCGGACAGCGTCTACACTGTGTGGCCACGCTGTTCAATGTTTACCTTCATATTTTACACTTGGTGGTTCAGTCTCATTCATAAACAAACAATCACAAACTGCAAACACTGTGACTCTGAACGACGACAGAACTCTCATACTGTGACTTTCACACAACAGGACCCATCATCAGCTCACCTGATATCAGTCCCAAACGTCCTCCTCGCCATGGGACGCCTGTCGAACAGCCGTGAAGCATCTGATCAGTCAGAGCGCGTCTGTCAGTCTGTCTGTCTTACTTCCTGTTCTGAGTGATTCTACAGTGAGGCATCGCAGCGCCGCAGCCACCAGAACAGGGAAGTGTCTCACCAGACTTCCAGTGTGTTGCTGTTTATGGCAGCCCTGTGGACCGAGGGGGGTGACTCACTTCAACAGAACAGCACTGCAAATAGAACGTTCATTCACATATGAAGCAGCATGGACACTGCACACTCCTGTATCCACCTGTATCAAACACTGAAAGTTCAAAATACTACATCTGTCCAAACAAAACAAAGATGTTCCCTCTGCAGACGTCCTGTGATAGGAGCAGGAACGGCTTCACTGCACATATGTTCAGACCCCAGTTTTGCTTTTTTCGGAGTGAGTGGTTGTTCCTGGCACCAGGTTAGGCCTCCCTCCCCCTCAGTCCTAATGACAGATGTGATGAAACACCTACAACTGGAGAAAATGAAGTTCTCACTCAGAACAGTTTGACCTGATTTACCTTTAAAGATCATTTCAGTGCCGTCTATGGATGACTGTCTAACTACGGAAGGGCGATATAGGACACCCTTACTTCATAGTTATTATTATTATTATATATTTCCCCCCATTCTGGATAGTTTGATCTGTTCATTTTATGAAGGACGATTTGTTTTGTTTCTGTAATAATTTACTGGGAAGCAGAGGCTCAGTGGTAGAGCAGGGTTTTACAATAACCGGAAGGTCGCTGGTTCGATCCCACCTCCTCCCTAGTCATCGTTGTGTGTCCTTGGGCAAGGAGCAATTTCCCCATTGTGGGACTAATAAAGGTTTCTTAATAAAGCAAAACTTCAAAAGAAATGAACACAAACGTGTGTATTTGTACAGCAGTCTGTCGACCTACTCAGAGGGTAGTCAACTTAGGGTTAAGTGTTAACCTCACCCTCATCAGCTTGCTGCCACAGGGTGGGATTGAACCACCGACCTTGTGGTTACTGAGCCACAGTAAACACTATAGAATTGGGCTGATCTGCAGCCGGGCTCGTTATTTGTATTTCTTGAAGATGAACAGACAGGACAGCTGCGCCCCCTGCTGGGAGGTCATGTCCGTCACAATCCACATAACCTTCTCCACTCTGCTGGAGCAGACGGAGCTCCTGATTGGCTGTAAAGTACAGCTAGAATCATGGAGACAGCAGAGAGGAAGAGGAGCGCTGTTTGGAGTTATTTCACAGCGACAGACGAGAAGAAGAAACTGCTACTTGTGAGGTGTGCAGGAAAGCGACCTGCCGCTGTGGAAACACAACTCATTTACACAAACATAAAGCAGCAGAGCCCAAAGCGGAGCTGCTTTATGTAAACAGAGGGAGGAGGAAGAGGCAGATCCCCAAACATGAACCAGAGACAGTGGTCACTGACAAAGGCTTTACTGCAAAACACTCATGAATATCCAGGTAGATGATTTAAAGAAGTGAAGGGTTAGATTGAGTAATCTGCAGCATGAATTAAAGGTGTCGTTCTGAGTGCTGTGATAAGACATGCAATTTTAGCAGAATGACTGAACAGTCATCATATCACCAGCTGAAATAAATCTTGTTTTTCTCAAATTCCAAAATACATCTAATAATGTAATTATATAAGTTTATATAATGATATGTATTTCAGTATGATTAATAGAATTATGCTTTGGTGATAACTGTTGAAGGATCTTTATTCTTCATATTTAGGCTCCATGCAGATATGTGTTAAACTTTTATAAAAGTATCTTAGTCGTGCTGTTTCACCTGCATGATTCACAAAGAGCCATGGCTGTCACAAGGAGCATCGCTGACATGATTGTGAAGTTAAAATTTCAAACTTATACAGTTCTGCACTTTTGTTTGCAGCTTGATTTACTTAACAAATGTTTCTTGTGTATTATTATTCTGCTAATCACGATAATCTATTTAAAGGCAAAAAATAATTATTTATGATCATGAAATTTCAAAGTAAAAGTATCGGTATCGGCGATACTGGCCCTGTTTTTACTTGGTATCGGATCGATACTGTCCACGGAAGTCTTTAGTGAAAGGCGGGAGATTTATCTGAAGAGAAACATGAGCGGACTGTCGGAGAGGCGCGGGGCCGGCGGGTCGTTCTCCGCCACACACTCCACGGTCACGGTTCCACTGACGCGGCACAACGTCAATATCTAAAATGTATATTTGATACTTTCTGGCGCGCATATATTCAAACATACGACCTCAGAAGTCTTTAGTGGATCATGTTTCACCTTAAACCAACACGTTTAAACAGGATTTGAAAAGATGCGCGCGGTGCATGATGGGCAGCGGGGCGTGGCTTTCCGTCCTTCAGTGTTTTGGTTTGTTAACTCGTCCGTTCAGCAAAATGGAACCAACAGCTACTTGGATTAATTAACCTAATAATGTGAAGTTAGATGAGGAACAAGTAAAAAGCCTTTGGAAGTGCTTCAGTGAAACTACGAGGTGCGACAGCGAGAGGTCCTCCTCCTGTTACTTCCGCGTTTTCAGGGAGCTTTTCTGTGCGCGGACTTATCCAAACATTCAGTCCAGCTCTGATGCACAGGAGAGCTGCTCAAACTAATCACACAGCCTCGCTCGTTATGAAGAACATGGACGTTGTTTCCTGCTTCATTCAGAGCCGCGCTGCTCTGGCTTCATTCTATGAATTACACATATTCTCGCGAGAGTTGCGGGACCACGAGATAATGACGTGTCAAATTCACACGTCACAGTAAAACTCTGGCTCTGGTCAAACTGCTGAACACGTTGGTTGCCTGGACCACAGAGTTAGGGCTACATTTAGTTAGGGTTCATTGTATCAGGTCATTAGTAATGATTTTTATTTTACCTTCAGTTACGTCAGTTTATCGGCTCCAGGCGTCGCAGTAAAAAGACATCTGGCAGTTTGGTTTCAACACAAAAGATTTATTTGTATCAGTGTTTCACACTCTCTGTAATAACCTGGAAAAATTACAAAAGTGAAATGATGGCATGGCGGCCATCATCATCATCTTCATCATCAGTCACGATCAGAATGTTAGAAGTACACAGACACATGGCAGTTTTGTGCAAAAACATCATCAATACTGGACAAGTTATAAAACAGTTAACATCAAACTGGCAGGTGACTGTAAAAGAGTCTGAAGTGCAGATTCATGCAGGTTCTATGGCACTGAGTTTATTCCACTTCATCACGCCACCCGTTGTTGTTAGAATCAGGCTGAAGCTGCAGGAAGGCGGCTCAGACGTTGGTCCACGGACATCCAAAGGACTGATTGGTGTTCAGTTCAAATATAAATATAGTTTCATATCTCCATATAAAAATAAGGCAGATCTTTGTTTCCAGAGTCTTTGATGTGCAGCTTGGTGTGTTTGGTTCCTACAGGCTGCAGAGCAAAGACCGAGCAGCGCCTGTAAAGTGTCTGTGTGCAGCTTCACTTCAGATGGCCTTGACGTCGATGAGGTGGCCGTGCTGCGCGCTCTGCCGGAGCGTCTTGATCCCCTGCAGCTTGCGACCGTGCAGCGTGAAGCGGGACCAGGCGGCCAGCTGGAGCAGGGCGCAGGTGATGGGCACAAACACCAGCATGTAGAAGCAGCCCAGGCGCAGAGGTGGAGTCCCTGAGCTGGAGGCAACGTCGGGGACGGACTCCTTCACTGGCTGCCTCTCAAAAATGTCATAACCTGCAGAGGAGAGCCCGGACATGAGTGAGACGCGTCCACACACAGAGGCTAACCTTTAGTAACGAGCTCCCCACCTGTGTAAGCACACAGCAGCCAGGTGCCGATGAGCGGCGCAAACGTCTGCCCTGGTTTGGTCAGCAGGGCGACCATCCCGAAGAGGAGAGCCGAGGCGGCCTGCTGACGCCGGTTCACCACAAAGTCCTCGTCCACCAGATCAGAAATCACCAGCTTCAGCAGTTTGCAGGTTCCCTCCGTGAACACGCGGTTACTGAAGATGGATGAGAACAGGGTTCTACTTCACACACTCGTTAACAGTTGGCTGAGGTTGTGCCACATTAAATACAAAACGCAGCAGCAGGTGATGCTGTGATCTGTCCCGGGTCTAAAGTCTAACACCTGGTTGGTAGCTCCTCCCCCTCTGCTCCGTGGCAGACGTGGCGAGCAGTCAGGAAGTGTTAAAAACAAGCAAACAAAAGCGCAGACTGTCACACATCTGAGCCCTGATGTGTGTGCCGGTGTGTGTGTGGCCATACCTAGCAATGAAAATGCACAGCAGATAAATGTGGTCAGCCCCTGCTAGCAGCATGGCCACGCTAAGTCCCAGCTTGAGCATAAAGAGCCAGCGGATAACCTGGTAAACGCCGAAGCGCTGGCACAGCGTCAGGAAATACAGGTTGTTCAGGTGGGGGGCAACGTAAGAGATGCCTGTGTGGGAGCAAAGCACAGGCACGTTAAATGATAGAGAACGGAAGCAGCAGGAAAACAAAGGAAAAGAACAAAAACAGGGAATGAAAATCATTCCGGGGCTGATCAGCTGTGCATTCTGACCCCGCTCTTCCTGACTACTTGGACCTGTGAGGGCTGAGTGAGCGCGTCTTACCCAGTAATAGAGAACCTGTGGAGGCAGAGATGCTGTCAGACAACAGGTGCTCCAGGAACAGAGGGAAGAAGTTGCTGTTGAAGTGGCAGTGAAACACCTGCAGAGGAGGAACATACACCCTGGTTGTAGTGAAGGCTTCCTGAAACAGTGACCACATGTTAGCTCACATCCCACCTGGACCAGGTTCATCGAGACAAACCACATGAAGTTCCTCTGTCTGGACAGCTGCTTCAGATACTGTCCGACGGTGACGGGTTTTTCTGGGTGTGTAAGCGGAGCGTGGCCGACACTCAGCCTGCAAGAGAAGGAGACGGTCAGACAGGAGAAACGACAGCTGAAGCAGACATCCTGTCTCCATCCTCACTCTTTCAAAGCTGCCCCCTCGTCTTGTTTGGGACGGAGCTCCATTCTGAAGCGCCGCTGTAACATCCGGGACACCAGGAAGAAGCCCAGGATGGAGAAAGCTGCCAGAGTTACACAGAAGAGGCGGAAGGAGAAGAAGTCCTCTTTGTCCCAGAAGGAGTAGGACAGGAACACAGAGAGGGAGCCCAGAGCGCTGAACACCGAGCAGTGGAAGTTAAGGCGCGTGCGGTCGCTGGCGGACACGGCGAGGTCGGCCAGCAGGGCGCTGTGGTGCAGGTCCACCATGGTGAGAAAGCCATCATACAGGCACAGGCACAGCAGGAACTGCAGGCCGGGCCTCGCCCACGCCACCCAGAATGCCAGGAAGGACAGCGAGAAGAGGGGGCCGCCGGTGGCGAGGGCCTTCAGGCGCTTCAGCACCACCTCCGGAGACGTGATCTGAGCGCCCGACCTGGAACCAAACACAAGAGACGCTTCAGAAACCTGCTGCTGTCCAAGAACAAAGACAGAAAGCAGTCACAGCACACAGAGAGGCAGGCACAGATGGCAGCTCCTGATTGGCCGAGCGTGTTGACATCACTGCAGCTGATAGCAGATTCTTCCCTGAGATGCCGGGCGTGCATGTGTGATGTGTGATGTTGGTGTCAGGGGTGAGAAACAAAGTGACGGAGGGAAGATGGAGACACTCACTGAGGAGAGCTGAGGAAGGAGCGGTCGCTGAGCCAGCCGAACAGAGGGTCGTTCAGGCTGTTCCAGAGGAGGAACACCGTCTGTGGAGCAGCAGAGGGCCAGCGTGTTACAACCAGCAGCCAATAACTGAGGCTGCAGGGAGCTCCGTGTGCGCCCCCTACAGGCCTACCATGGCACACAGATGCACTCAGAACTGTAAGACCTAAGAACAGAGTCCAGGTCTTCTTTGCACTCACCTCTCCCACCCAGAAGGAGACTTTATCAATCTTGTAGACAGACACGAACGTCTCCACATAATAAAGCAGGAACACGTTGTGGAGGATGGAGGTGAACAGGGCCAGCGAGCCGTAGAGCACCGCAGTAGAGACCAGGCCCTGCCAGCAGCCCCAGACGCTCCGGCCCATTCTGACGTCTCAGTCGCTGTGCTGCGTCTCTTCTCTGAGCCAAGCTGCAATCATCTCACGGCCTGGCTGCCCGGGGTCACCGCCTCATTGTAGCCTGCGAAAGGACAGTTGGACATTTTTAACCAGACGTTCCTGCTGCATCCACCAAGTGAACCTCAGCGAGCCAAAAGAATATCAACATTCCTGCCGCTCTGTCCACAGAGCCTGAGCTTCTGTGGACAGTGAGTACTCATTACAGGCTGTGGGCACACACCCAGCCCTGTGTGTGTGTGTGTGTGTGTGTGTGTGTGTGTGTGTGTGTGTGTGTGTGTGTGTGTGTGTGTGCCACTCCTCAGACACTGATCTCACTGTCCCCATAAAAAGGCCACAGAACAAAAGAGAAGTCATGTGAACCTCTTTACAGGCTCAGGCGTCACATTCAGCACCGACCTGAGACAGAACATCAACGTCAGAGACAAAGACCAGCTCCTGTGACACACACACACACAGACACACACACAGACACACACACACACTCCTCAGGAGAAGAACTCACTCTACAGCTTCACACCACAGGCTCTGACTCGCCCTCATCTAGGAGGGAAGGACCTGCAGCTTGGTCCCCTTTATGAAAGTAAACCGCGCTCCTATCAGATCCAGGTGCTGAGGCGGCTCTATCACATCTCTGACACAGATGTATCTCACCGTATCAGCAGGGTCTGCTTGGTGGAAGGCAACAGGCCGAGACAGCATCTACAGATATCCCATTCAGGTCCACTGAGCCGGGAACACCCGTGGGGCTCAGCGCCCCCCTGAAGGACCCACCTGAGCTGAGCATGCGTCACTTGTTGCACAATTAAACTTTATAAACTAGTCAAATCCGCAGAAAGAGACGCGCTGACCGTGTGCGGGCAGCTGGACGGAGAGCTGCTGAGGCGGCTGCAGGAGAAACACCCAGAGACCGAGAGACTTCCCGGTAATAAAAACATGGCGCTGCTTCCTAAGAATCAACCAATTAGCTCATCAATAACTAACTTATCAGCGGGTTGACAAACTGAACGTGTTCGACTTACACTATCAGTCATATCGAACACAGCAGCTGATCGACTAGAATCTTCTTATGACTGAAATATAATTTAACGCCCTGCTGCTAACAGCTAGCACTGGCTAGCCTTATTAGCTGCTAGCGGCTAGCTGGTTACCGACAGCAGGCTGTTTGACCGGAAATAAACCAACCTACCAGCAGCGCGTCCACAAAGGGCGCCGAGAGGAGCCACGTACCGACGACCGGAGCCGTTCACCGGGCAGGCTGCAGCGCGTGTGGGTCGGTGGGACGTTAAACGGAACCAGCTGTGCCTCACACAGACCACGTCATGACGGCTACAGTCGGTTACTCACGGCGGTGACGTCGGTAGTCGGTTTGTAGAGGTTTACCAGCAGACAGACGGCGGGGAGGACCAGCGCCACCCAGCGGCCACGACCCGGAAGTACAACAATGAATACATGGATGGCTGATATAAAATCGATCATCACTTTCTAATCACTTTATTTATAGAGGGTCAGGGTTATCATTACACATAAAGACACACAGAGACATATAAAGACACACAAAGACACACAGAGACATATAAAGACACACAGAGACATAAAAGACACATAAAAAGACACACAAAGACATATAAAGACACACAAAGACACACAGAGACATAAAAGACACATAAAAAGACACACAAAGACATATAAAGACACACAAAGACACACAGAGACATAAAAGACACATAAAAAGACACACAAAGACATAAAAGACACACAGAGACACACAAAGACACACAGAGACACACAAAGACATAAAAGACACACAAAGACACACAGAGACATATAAAGACACACAAAGACACATAGAGACACACAGAGACACATAAAGACACACAGAGACACATAAAGACACACAAAGACACACAGAGACATATAAAGACACACAGAGACATAAAAGACACATAAAAAGACACACAAAGACACATAGAGACACACAAAGACATAAAAGACACACAGAGACACACAAAGACACACAGAGACACACAAAGACATAAAAGACACACAGAGACACACAAAGACATAAAAGACACACAGAGACACACAGAGACACACAAAGACATAAAAGACACACAGAGACACACAAAGACACACAGAGACATATAAAGACACACAAAGACACATAGAGACACACAGAGACACATAAAGACACACAGAGACACATAGAGACACACAGAGACACACAAAGACATAAAAGACACATAAAAAGACACAGAGACACATAAAGACACACAGAGACATATAAAGACACACAGAGACACATAAAGACACACATAGACACACAGAGACACACAAAGACACATAAAGACACACAGAGACACATAAAGACACACAGAGACACATAAAGACACACAGAGACACATAGAGACACACAGAGACACACAGAGACACAGAGACACACAAAGACACATAAAGACACACAAAGACATAAAAGACACACAAAGACATAAAAGACACACAGAGACACATAAAGACACACAGAGACACACACAGACACGTGTCATTGTGTTTATATAACTCTACAAGATTCACAAGCGTGCAGCACAAAAACAGTTAGTGTGTAAAGAGCCTAGATTTAAACTGCTCTGGATGATTGTGCATCCACTTTGTGTCCAGCAGGGGGCGCTCACACACTGAAAGACAGCAGGGGGCACCTTAAAAGCTTCATAATCATAATATTTATAAAGAAGTGTGCAGCTCTAATGTGACAGGACAGAGACGGGCTGAGCCAAATACACACGTTACATTCAGAAAGGATTCATTTAGAGTGTGTGTGTGTGAGTGTGTCTGTGTGAGTGTGTGTGTGTGTGTGTGAGTCAGTGGTGGGGGGAGCCTCCCTCTGATCTCTGGGTATCTGCAGCAGCAGCAGCAGCAGCTCGGCGCTCCGTCGCGTGGAGGACATCTCGGACTCGCACCGAGTGGATTTCAGAGGACAGATCACGCAGGTGAGTGGCTCCCTTCAGTCTCTCCGCGCGCTGTCTGTGTGTCTCCCACCTTTCCCCCACTCTCCGCACGTGAGCCCTCACTCAGGTGAAGGTGAGCGCGCGCTGCTGTTTTGCTGCAGTCCTGGTCGGACAGGTGCGCATGGGTGGAGGTGCTCGGTGCGCAGCGCGCGTGGACTGCTCGTATTGTTAAAAGTGAAGTGAAGCGACAGGAGGAGGAGGAGGAGGGCTCCGAGGGGGGAGCAGACACGCAGCAAAACTTTAAACTGATCCGTGAGATTCAGCAATACCGGTAATGATCGATTAATGTGCTCCTAATCAATGCTGCGCTGGTGAAAATAGTTCAGACTCAGAACCGCTGCATTCAGACTGTGATCAGACAAATGAACCCACTGTAGCATTAGTCATTAATGCAGCGTGGGCACAGTGGTGTGTGTTATTTTAAATACAGCTCAGTTTAACTGATTCTTAAAACAAAAGCTTTATTTGAACTTTATGAATAACATACAGAGGTTTAAAGTGCACATGAAGACACAGACCACAAACATGGCTCAGCTGATCCTCAGACAGGCTCTGTGCTCTCCCTCATTCACACTGATGCTGGAATATACCAGATTCAGTTTGACTTTGTGTCCCAGCTTTTCTCCTAATAGACTTTTCTGATTATTTCTCTTGTGTTCCATCCAGACGTTGACAAAGTGTCTGTATTAGAAAACTCTTTCTGTGTCATTTGATGTTAAAAGTAGAACACACATGTCTGCACCCCACTCATCCTACTGTGTGAGTAATCTCTCTATGGATGGAGCAGTGTGTGTGTTATAAGCATCTGTGTGTGTATTATAAACAGCAGTGTGTGTATGTGTGTGCGTTATAAACAGCAGCAGTGTGTGTGTTATAAACAGCAGTGTGTGTGTTATAAGCAGCAGTGTGTGTTATAAACAGCAGCAGTGTGTGTTATAAACAGCAGTGTGTGTTATAAACAGCAGTGTGTGTGTTATAAGCAGCAGTGTGTGTTATAAACAGCAGTGTGTGTTATAAGCAGCAGCAGTGTGTGTGTGTTATAGACAGCAGTGTCTGTGTTATAAACAGCAGTGTTTGTGTTATAAGCATCAGTGAGTGTGTTATAAACAGCAGCAGTGTGTGTGTTATAAGCATCTGTGTGTGTATTATAAACAGCAGTGTGTGTATGTGTGTGCGTTATAAACAGCAGCAGTGTGTGTGTTATAAACAGCAGTGTGTGTGTTATAAGCAGCAGTGTGTGTTATAAACAGCAGTGTGTGTTATAAACAGCAGTGTGTGTGTTATAAGCAGCAGTGTGTGTTATAAACAGCAGTGTGTGTTATAAGCAGCAGCAGTGTGTGTGTGTTATAGACAGCAGTGTCTGTGTTATAAACAGCAGTGTTTGTGTTATAAGCATCAGTGAGTGTGTTATAAACAGCAGCAGTGTGTGTTATAAACAGCAGTGTGTGTATGTGTGTGTTATAAACAGCAGTGTGTGTGTTATAAACAGCAGTGTGTGTGTTATAAGCAGCAGTGTGTGTTATAAGCAGCAGTGTGTGTTATAAACAGCAGCAGTGTGTGTTATAAACAGCAGTGTGTGTTATAAGCAGCAGTGTGTGTTATAAACAGCAGCAGTGTGTGTTATAAGCAGCAGTGTGTGTTATAAGCAGCAGTGTGTGTTATAAACAGCAGTGTGTGTGTTGTAAGCAGCAGTGTGTGTTATAAACAGCAGTGTGTGTTATAAGCAGCAGTGTGTGTGTTATAGACAGCAGTGTCTGTGTTATAAACAGCAGCAGTGTGTGTTATAAACAGCAGTTTGTGTTATAAACAGCAGTGTGTGTGTTATAGACAGCAGTGTCTGTGTTATAAACAGCAGTGTGTGTGTTACAAGCATCAGTGTGTGTGTTATAAGCAGCAGTGTGTGTGTTATAAACAGCAGTGTGTGTGTGTTATAGACAGCAGTTTGTGTTATAAGCAGCAGTTTGTGTTATAAACAACAGCTTGTGTTATAAGCAGCAGTGTGTGTTATAAACAGCAGTGTGTATGTTATAAACAGCAGTGTGTGTGTGTGTTATAGACAGCAGTGTGTGTGTTATAAACAGCAGTGTGTGTGTTATAGACAGCAGTGTGTGTGTTATAAACAACAGTGTGTGTTATAGACAGCAGTGTGTGTTATAAACAGCAGTGTGTGTGTGTTATAGACAGCAGTGTGTGTTATAGACAGCAGTGTGTGTTATAAACAGCAGTGTGTGCGTGTTATAGACAGCAGTGTGTGTTATAGACAGCAGTGTGTGTGTTATAAACAGCAGTTTTTGTTATAGACAGCAGTGTGTGTGTTATAAGCATCAGTTTGTGTTATAGACAGCAGTGTGTGTGTTATAGACAGCAGTTTGTGTTATAGACAGCAGTGTGTGTGTTATATGCAGCAGTGTTTGTGTGTTATAGACAGCAGTGTGTGTTATAAACAGCAGTGTTTGTGTGTTATAGACAGCAGTGTGTGTGTTATAAGCATCAGTGTGTGTGTGTTATAGACAGCAGTGTGTGTTATAAACAGCAGCGTTTGTGTGTTATAGACAGCAGTGTGTGTGTTATAAGCAGCAGTTTGTGTTATAGACAGCAGTGTGTGTGTTATAAGCATCAGTGTGTGTGTGTTATAGACAGCAGTGTGTGTTATAGACAGCAGTGTGTGTGTTATAAGCATCAGTGTGTGTGTTATAAGCATCAGTGTGTGTGTGTTATAGACAGCAGTGTGTGTGTTATAAGCAGCAGTTTGTGTTATAGACAGCAGTGTGTGTGTTATAAGCATCAGTGTGTGTGTGTTATAGACAGCAGTGTGTGTTATAGACAGCAGTGTGTGTTATAGACAGCAGTGTGTGTGTTATAAGCAGCAGTGTGTATTATAGACAGCAGTGTGTGTTATAGACAGCAATGTGTGTTATAGACAGCAGTGTGTGTGTTATAAGCAGCAGTGTGTGTTATAAACAGCAGTGTGTGTGTTATACACAGCAGTGTGTGTTATAAGCAGCAGTGTGTGTTATAAACAGCAGTGTGTGTGTTATAAGCATCAGTGTGTGTTATAAGCAGCAGTGTGTGTTATAAACAGCAGTGTGTGTGTTATAAGCAGCAGTGTGTGTTATAAACAGCAGTGTGTGTATTTGATCAATGATTCTGCCATCATAATGGAATATAAATCATCTGTTGATCTGTCACATTCTTAGTTCGGTGCTGTTAGTTACATTGGTTAACGTTCAGGATGCTGGATGAATGCTGTTGATCAATAGAGCTGAGTTTGTCCACAGCCTGATGTCTGTGTGGCGTGCTGTCCAAGCAGGTGTGTTTACCTTTCCCCATGCTCTATTAAGTGTGGCACACACACACACACACACACACAGATGACAGTTGTGTGCTTGCAGTGTGGGGGCAGCAGATGAGAAGAAGACAACAAAAGGTGTGTTCCTGGCAGAGCACTGATCAGAGACTCCTGCTGTGATGTCAGTCTGGTCAGTTTGTATGGCTGCTCCTCTGACCCCCTGTGATGCTGCTGCTCATGGTTCAGTCAAGTCAACTCACGTTAACAGATGCTGAGTGATGACAATGTTAGGATGAGTTTATCAGTGGGAATGAGATCATGTGATCGATACATGTCAATACATCTTCAGACTGATGTCCATCTAATGTCAGAATACACTGATTGATTAATCATGGACAATCAATCAATGATGCACACTGCCATCAAGCTGCAGATCTGATGCTGCAGCATGGTGATAGTCAGGAACTCCTCTGAGCCATAAACACATACAGTGTAGTGTTTCCTGGTGGCCTGTGTCTCCATCTCAGGTCATCTGACAGGTCAGCTTCACAGCTCAGCACCCACACTGCTAACAGAGAGGTCACCAGCCCCACACTGCTGCATGCTGGGAGAGCAGCAGGCCGGGAATCCTCCGGTGTCGCCGCGCTGCAGAGCAGGATTCACAGTGTTGACCCTGTGATCAGTGACAGAGCCTGAAGAGCGGGCAGCCAGCCGGAGATTGTGCTGATGGCACGGCGCCTAATCTGCAGATTATCCATCATGCTGCTCCAGTGTGCACACGGCTAATTAAGAGCTGGATCTTTGTGCTGCAGCACCACGTCACAGCGGGCGGTATTAAACTCAGAACTTTGTCAGGGCTCTTCATGCAGCAGCACCTCAGACACTCTCTGTGGCTGATTGGTTGTAATCAGAGTGTGACGATACGTATCAATAAGTCTCTGTGTCTCTGCTCCAGGCCGACACACAGTGTCTCAGTGAAGGATGTGTGATGTGAGACATGAAGCTCCGTCAGTCTGTTCGGCTCTTTCACTCTCTTTTCTTTCCCTTCACAGACACTTTCTGCTTCCTGTCGGGACTGAAGCTCGTCTGTGAACAACCTGAGAGCGGTGAGACGTGTGGACTCACACCTGTGAACATGGGTCAGCAGAGGCCAGTCCAGCCGGTCCTGCTCCTGCTGCTGCTCGGGATGCTGCTCAGCAGGCCGTCCCAGCTGTGGGCCTTCCCCTTTAGCCCGTCCCTCGACCTGGACGTCACTCCCAGGATGACGGTCTTCTCCAAAGGTGAGGGTATGGGGGGGGGGGACGAAGAACACTCCGTGATGAGAACTTGTGTTCTAGATGAGTCCGTGCACACACACGTGTACGCCCCCACCTCTGTGTCCTTATTTGGCGCTCGCCTCCTCCCCCCGCCGTTAAGGAAGTGGCACAGTTTCAGAAGTTGGCTCTGAATTCAGCTCCTCCATGCTCGGAGTTATTAATGGCCTCTCTCATGCCCTGTCCTAGATCACACGGCTCAGCAAACACTTCTAATGAAACAATAGACGGGAGGCCGCACACCTGAAAATACTGCTGAATGGCTGTTTCTGCACACAGTGGACACACATCATCACCACCTTTCCCCTCCCGTCACTGCATCAGAGGTGTGAAGGGAACCCCGACTCTCGCCCCTCCACCCTCTCCCTGTCCTCCTCCTCAGGCCTCTGAGGACGGGTATTATTAGCGGCCGGCTCTGCGGTGCAGTGTCAGAGCGGCTGCTCACAGTGTTGCAGTGTGGGATGATACTCGGGAGGAAGCTGCGAGCTGCCTTCTTAAGCAGAGAGCTCAGGCTGATGATGCTCTGTCAGAGCTGGCTCTGAAGAGTTCATCAGAGTGGTGGGTTCATTAGGCCTCCTTGAAGCCGGCGGCACCGTGGCTCTCCGGTGTTCTGGCCTCAGGGCTGCTGTGCTGTAGCTCCACCCTCACAGGAGTGTGTGTGTCTTTGGCCCCAGCAGGAAGTTGTCCTTGACCTACTTCCTGATCATCAGGGAAAGCATGTGAGTGCATGTCAGAGTGCAGCCTGTGCACGTGTGTCAGCATGCATTTCATCAGTCTCACAGCCCCCTGTGTGTGTGTGTGGGAGGCTGTTTGGACATGCATGTAAAACACTCCGTCAGGCAGCGCCCGCCTCACCGATGTGTGTGAGGGGGTGCTGAGTCCTTTACAGAGAGCTCTGCTGCCTGCACGAGCTGCTCTATAACCAAACTACCTCTATGTACATGTGAATGTTCCATCACTGTACAGAGCTACAGCTGTTGCAGTGTGTCTGTGTGTTGTTGAGACCTGGTTAAAGCCTGTGAGGTCTGCGTCCTGCCACCAGACCTGAAGTAATGCTGCTGTGAAATATTGATGCACTGTAAGCTGTCTGCTGACACACTGAGCGGGTTCCTGCTGGCTCCAAGTGCTGTTGTTGTTGTTGTTGTTGTTGTTGTTGTTGTTGTTGTGATGATTTACTCACCATCCACTCAGATAAGGCTGAAGCTGTTGAACTCCTCGATCTTAGAGGACAGCATTTGTTGTGTTTGGTGTCTGTGGGGACATTGCATGTGTTGGACACTTGGACCCACAGAGACCTCAGGACGCTTTGATCACGTCCTGCTGCTGATGTGAGGCTGACAGGGATTCACTGATAACAACCAGCAGGACCTGGAGGAGCACTGTGTGTGTGTGTGAGCCTGTGTGTGTGTGTGTGTGTGTGTGAGCCTGTGTGTGTGTGTGTGAGCCTCTGTGTATGTGTGTGTGTGTGTGAGCCTGTGTGTGTGTGTGTGTGTGTGTGAGCCTGTGTGTGTGTGTGTGTGTGTGAGCCTGTGTGTGTGTGTGTGTGTGAGCCTGTGTGTGTGTGTGTGTGTGTGTGAGCCTGTGTGTGTGTGTGTGAGTGTGTGTGTGTGTGTGTGAGAGCCTGTGTGTGTGTGTGAGTGTGTGTGTGTGTGTGTGAGTGTGTGTGTGTGTGTGAGCCTCTGTGTGTGTGTGTGAGTGTGTGTGTGTGTGTGTGTGTGAGCCTGTGTGTGTGTGTGTGAGTGTGTGTGTGTGTGTGAGCCTCTGTGTGTGTGTGTCTCTTCTGAGATGAAAGTCTTCCCTCTCCTCCTGCTCTGTCTCCCTGGTGGAGCGGAGGCCCGGTGAAGGTTTGGCTCTGACACTAACTCTAAAAACGGCGTTGTGTCGCTGCCAGGGTTTCTGTGTGAGGACGTAATACAAACGAGTGATTTCTGTGACATTTGTGCTCATAATCAAAGCGAGATCATTCAGATAAATCAGCCAGTGTAGTAGAGCTACTGCCAGAAACCACTCACATGCTGAATGGGCCGAGCCGCTGAGCGGTGGGTCACAGAGCGCAGTGTGGACTGGATGCTCACTGCTGCAGAAGAGGTGAACCTCCAGTGGAAAGCAGCGTGAAGGCCACTGACTGTCAGGCGTGTGTGTGCTTACATAATGCAGCCGTGACTGTGTAAAGAAACACAGATTATATAATGTGGACCCACAGCTGACAGCTCTGACACTGTCTGAAGGACTTAAGTCAGGCTCTGCTTCCAGCGTTTGTCCCCAGATATTCTCATCAGCACGTGTGTGTGTGTGTGTGTGTGTGTGTGTGTGTGTGTGTGTGTGTGTCACATGCTCTCCATTGTGAGTCCAGTGACCAGTGAGTCACACAGAAAGTCACACACACTCCAACAACTCACACACAAACAGACAGTGGATTTACAGAGTACAAACATGTCTGAGCACATTCTGGCAGCGCCACCTGCTCAGTGTGGGCGCACACACACACACACACACACACACACACACACACACACACACACAGACACACACACAGATCTGACTCACAGACAGAGATGTCTTCACTCTCTCTGATGATGGTGAAACAAGTGTGAAGTCAGAGTGTGAGGAAAAACTGATGGTGTTCTGACCTCTGTACACACACACACACACACACACACACTTACAACAGGTAAACAGTAAATAGAAACCAGCCAGCAGCCTCAGAGGGTCTCTGGCACACCTCAGCGCTCTGTTTACTTTCCACATTGAGTTCGCACCAAATCACATCATGTGTGTGTGTGTGTGTCTTCAGTGTGTGTGTGTGTGTGTGTGTGAGCTGTATGAAGTCAGATGGTTGTGTAGAGGTTTTGTACTTCCTGTCTGTGTGTTAGTATTTTCCTCCACATGCTCACGTGTGTGTGTCTTCAGTGTGTGGCGTTCACTCGGCCGTCACTCGTGAAGGTCGCTGCGCCTCGGTGGCCTCGGGGCCGGGGACACGCAGCGCCCCCGCTGTCCTTCTCGCTGCGGCTCTGCTGTTTTTATAAGAGAGAAACGAGGCTTCCTCTCAGCTGACTCACGAGGCCGCAGGTTCTCTTACTTTAAACATGACTTCACAGAATGCAGTGTTCTCATTAGAGGGCGCTGTGCGTCGCTGTGTGTGTGATGGGGCTACCTGTGTGTGTGTGTTACCCTGCTGTGTCACCCACCCTTCACATGAACCGCCCTGACGTGTCCTGACCTTCGGCAGCATCAGAGGAGCTCGGTGACGCTGGCTCTGTGTTGATGCTGTGATCATACACCACAAACAAACCATAAGACCGAATAATCAGCTTTTAGAACGGATCCCGCTGACCTCCTGACCTCTGTGAGGCTGCGCCGGAGTCATCTCGGTGCTGTTTGGAGTGAAGACAGAGCTGCTATGATAGCACTGACCTGTGCCGGCCTGGCTCTCAGGGCCAGGACCAGGAGGGAGGAAGTGGGACACGCTGCAGCCTGACTCAGCCTGTGGTCCTCTGTCATGTCCATGTGACACACAGACAGTCATGTGGGGAGGAAGACGCCTCCATGTGATGCTGGGGAACTCTACTGGTTATTGTTGTGTTAACATGCAGAGAGACTCACTGTCCACACAGTCAGCACCGGTTCTGATGATGATTTATTGTTGTTGTAAACTTTGTGTCAGACCTCAGAGAACCTGTTGTATGCTAGCCGGCTCATCTGTCTGTGAGGATCGCCTCGCTGTTGGAGCCAGCCTCTAGTGGACACCGGAGGAACTGCAGTTTGGGGCTTCATTTCTCAGCTGCTTGATCTCAATTGCTTCATTAGGCGCCCCCTACAGTCTCAGAGGGAAATTCACACCTTTAAGACGTCTGACTCAAACAAACAAACAGCAAGTGGATAAAACATGAATACTCAGCTCAGGGGGAGTCGGGGGAGTCGGGGGTGCTGTGCTGAGACCTTCAGCGTCCTGTTGTTCTTTGATGACAGAATCAGAATCAGAATCAGAATCATGTTTATTGCCATGTAAGTGAAGGGGGTTCACATTACTAGGAATTTGCCTTAGTGATTGGTGCATACAAAGAACATATAACAATTAACATGCAATAAGATAAAAGCTGTTCTCTCTGCATTCTTCTCTGTGTCAGGTTTACTTCTCAGACATTAATCAGAGCACAGAGGCAGCTCATCCACAGCCCAGGAGGAGACCATGTCCTCCTTTCCTCCGCCTCTCAGCAGCAGAGCGACCTGCCCCCGTTTCCGAGCTGCATTCACACGTCTGTGCAGCAGGACAGTTATTATGTCTCAAAGACCGAGCATCAGTCCCTGAAAACACCCAGTTTACTTTGAGGTCCCAGTGTTTGGCCCACTTACTGTCACACACAGCGGTGGTGATGATGATGATGATGATGATGATGTGACTTGGCAGTACTGGGGCACGATTCCTGCTGATGCCCTGAAATGTTGCCTCCCCGTGCCCCTTCCCCACTTCCTGCCTCCTCAGGAATCACTCCAGCGCCCCCCCCACCATCCAGATCTGTGGCAGAGCCCCACACTGGGCACGCTCACTGTGTGAGAGACTCGGGCTGCTCCTGCAGGCTGTGGGTGGAGAACGGGCTTGTTGGTAGATTTCAGAATCAGAAATACTTTGTTAATCCCAGGGGGGGATGGCTTCCACACAGAGCTCCTCTCTCTCTCGGCTTGTCCTCCATCTTGTCCTCCATCTTGTCCTCCATCTTGTCCTCCATCTTGTCCTCCATCTTGTCCTCCCTTCCTTTAGCCTGAGCTGATCCAGAAGTGTCAGAAACTCTTAGAAGGTAAATAAAGAAAAGATAAAACGGTGTGGGTTGTGTTTGTGTATGTGCTGGGCTTCCACCCTCCAGGTGGAGCCGGCCCTCTGGTCTGAGCCTCAGAGGAGACGCCTGCATCATTAACCCGTCGCTCTGCCTCTTCACAGGTCTGACGGGCTGCGTTCGTTTCACCGGCTCGTCTCAGAACTACAGCGCGCTGCTGCTGGAGCAGGAGGCCGGGCTGCTGTACGTGGGAGGCAGAGGAGCTCTGTTTGCTCTGAACACCTCCAACATCTCCACAGCTGCACACCTCACGGTGAGTGTCGGCCACGCCTCCTGGCAGCAGGGCGCCTCCCGGTTCCTCAGAGCACTAATGATAGCTTTAAGCAGACTGAACCAGTCCCTTTGTGTTCTCCAGGTCTTCTGTGTGAGCTCACCTCCTTATTACCCCCCATTGTTTGCAGATTGACTGGGACGCCTCGCCTGAACAGAAGAAGCAGTGTCTGAATAAAGGCAGAGACAATCAGGTACACTCCCAGCACATAGTCCTGAGGCGTGGGTCATCCTGGCTCACCTGGTTCCTCTGTGTGTGTTTCCCTCTGCAGACCGAGTGCTACAACCACATCCGCTTCCTGCAGCGCTACAACGAGACTCACCTGTACGTGTGTGGGACCAACGCCTTCAGGCCGCTCTGCGCCTACATAGTAAGAGACAGACACTCACACACCTGTAGGAGACAGAGGAGGAGTGAAGACCTGTGTGTTCTGTTTCAGGACGCAGAGCGCTTCAGCTTGTCCTCGGGCTTTGAGGAGGGCAGAGACAGGTGTCCGTTCGACCCAGCCAAAGGATACACCGGCCTGCTCGTAGGTATGTCAGCGTGATGTGAGCGTGCTCAGAGAGGAGCATCTCCGCCATGCTGACCAGCACTCATTCATCTGCTTCTCCCGTCATGTGCTGCTCAGATGGTGAGATGTTCTCCGCCTCTCAGTACGAGTTCCGCAGCTCGCCGGACATACGCAGAAACTTCCCGTTCCCCACCCTGAGGACGGAGGAGGCCCCCACCCGCTGGCTTCTGGGTAAACAAACCAACACTTGTTTTATCAGACGACACAAAGAATAAAAAGTGTGACTGCAGCTCTGACTGATGAGTCATTCTGTAGTTTCCAAGGAGACACATGGCAGGCTGCTAATAGGTCTGTGTGTGTGTGTGTGTGTGTGTGTGTGTGTGTGTGTGTCTGTGTGTGTCTGTGTGTGTCTGTGTGTGTGTCTCTGTGTGTGTGTGTCTGTCTGTGTGTGTGTGTCTGTGTGTGTCTCTGTGTGTCTCTCTGTGTGTGTGTGTGTGTGTGTGTGTCTCTGTGTGTGTCTGTGTCTGTGTGTGTGTGTGTGTGTGTCTGTGTGTGTGTCTCTGTGTGTGTGTGTGTGTGTCTCTCTGTGTGTGTGTGTCTGTGTGTGTGTCTCTGTGTGTGTGTGTGTGTCTCTCTGTGTGTGTGTGTGTGTCTCTCTGTGTGTGTGTGTGTGTCTCTCTGTGTGTGTGTGTGTGTGTGTGTCTCTCTGTGTGTGTGTGTCTGTGTGTGTGTCTCTGTGTGTGTGTGTGTGTCTCTCTGTGTGTGTGTGTGTGTCTCTCTGTGTGTGTGTCTGTCTCTCTGTGTGTGTGTGTGCAGAGGCAGATTTCGTGGGCTCGGTGCTGATGAAGGAGAGCATCAACAGCTCCATCGGTGATGATGACAAAATCTACTTCTTCTTCACGGAGAGGAGTCAGGAGCAGATCGCCTACCCGAGCCAGACCAAGGTGTCCCGGGTGGCCCGAGTCTGCAAGGTGAGAGCCGGCGACTGACGGACACGTGTGTGTGACGTCGGGAAGGGTTGACAGAGTGATTACAGTGTGGGCGGGTGACGGTGTGCCGCCGGCCTCTGTCCTCTCCTTTACTTCCAGTGCTGAATGAAGCAGCGGCTCTCATCGCTGTTGCCGGGCAAAAAACCTCCACCTCCACCTCCACCCGCTGCCACCCTCTTTATTGCCATATCACCCTCCTCCTCCCCCGCTCTCTCCCCTCTCACCTCTTTTCACTCGCGATCAGCATCCTTGGTCTAGACAAGCATGCCCAGCAGCCACTGCTCAAGGCCTCTCTTCCTCCTACTCTCCTCCCTCCTCCTCCTCCTCCTCCTCCTCCTCCTCCTCCTCCTCCTCCTCCTCTCCTCCTCTCCTCCCTCCTCCTCCTCCTCCTCCTCCTCCTCCTCCTCCTCCTCCTCCTCCTCCTCCTCCTCTCCTCCCTCCCCCCCCCCCTCCTCCTCCTCCTCCTCCTCCTCCTCCTCCTCCTCCTCCTCCTCCTCCTCCTCCTCCTCTCCTCCCCCATGCTAGCTGTAGTTAGCCTCTCTGTCAGCCTCAGCTGTTCTTCGGCCTGTGTGAGCATTTGCCTGACTGAATGAGAGACAATAGAAATGGAGGGTGGTGCGTCAGGTGAGCGTCACTTATTCTGACCCTTCACAGCAGCTGTGGCTCCTCCGTCAGTGGGTGGATGTAGCTGTGGATCCATCATGTTGCGTGTTATTCTGAGGGACGTTCACAGGCTCCTCTCAGAATGAGGTGCTGTCAGTGTGATCACTCAGAGTGAACTAGGCCACAGCAGCAGCAGCACATGTGGAGCTGGCCCCCAGCTCGGCCCCGTGGCAGCCGCACAGATCCACAGATACCAGGAGGGCCTGGCAGCAGCCTCTGGCCTGGGCCCACTGACGACGAGCTGGTTCTGAGCTGTCGTCCTCTTCAGCCAATCGTGACCTATTTGTATAGAAAGCGGACAGGACGACATGAAAGGAGGTGCAGGAGCAGTGCTCTTAGAGTCTGAGCAGCTGCACACGTCTTTGTTCAGAGTGTGCATCGCGTCCCCACAGGCGCAGCTTCACAGAGCTGAGCCCACTGACCCTGACTGGACTCTGAGTGACAGTGATTGTAATCAGAGTTCTTCCACAGGGACAGCCGCGTCCTCTCAGCTCCACACCGAGCTACTGACAAATGAGTTCTTTCCAAATGCGGGGTGTTCTTTCAGCTCCTGTGGGAGGTGGGAGCAGGAGGTGGAGCTGTGTCTTCTGGTGGAAGCAGCTTTCACCTGTTGTTCCTGTGGTGATTGTGTCTGCTCCTCTCTCTGCAGACGGACTGGGGGGGTCAGAGGACGCTGCAGAGGAAGTGGACGTCCTTCCTGAAGGCCCGGATGGTTTGTTCAGTCCCAGAGTATGAGCTGCACCTCAACATCCTGCGAGACGTGTTCGTGCTGCGGGGCCGGGACGCTCAGAGCAGCGTCTTCTACGGAGTCTTCGGCCTGGAATGGTGAGCCGTGTCAAACACACACCTGCTGACAGCCGTCCTCTCTCTGGGGGACTTTAGTAGTTTGTAGTTTAAACGTGCTGCTTCTTTCCCTGCGGGGGCCATGTGATCAGTCCTCCTCGTGCACCTGTGTGGGCCGTGCATCAATGGTGAGTCTGACTCCTCAGCAGCTTCTGGTTTCACTCACCTGAAGCCTTTGAAGACTCACAAAGGACTCACAATGGACTGAGGAATGCGACGCAGACATGTTCCCCTCATTACTCACCCCCCGCCCCCTCAGGGATCAGGATTAAGGCTGGGTTCACACTGCCAGCTCCTGCTGCTGGACCTCTGTCCCAGGTGTCTCAGTGACGCCACGCCCACACGTCCATTCAGCACGAGCTGATCCGTGAGGCGAGCGTCCAGCTGTCAGGGTGGGACGTGAAATCTGATCTGATAATGAATCTTTCATTCTTCCAGGAAGAACATCAAAGCCTCTGCCGTGTGCCAGTACGCCTTCGCCGATGTTCAGAAGGTGTTCGACGGGCCGTACATGGAGGCGCAGGACTCAAAGTGGAGGGAGTACACAGGGAAAGTTCCAGAGCCGCGACCCGGATCTGTAAGACTCGTCTGTGCACACTCAGCTGTTAGAGTCCTGCAGGCAGTGATGTCACCCCTGTCCTCCTCTGCAGTGCATCACAGATCTGCACAGATCTCAGGGCATCAACTCATCCAGAGACCTCCCAGACAACGTCCTCACCTTCTCCAGGAGGCACCCGCTCATGGCCAAGCAGCTGCACCCCATCGGCGTGCGCCCGCTCATGTTCAAGAGGAGCGTCAACTACGTGAAGGTGGCCGTGCACAAGCAGCCGGGCCTGGACGGGAACACCTACACGGTTCTGTTCCTGGGAACAGGTGAGTTTCTGTCAGTGGATCTGCAGCTGCGCAGCGCTCACAGTGACAGGACGCCATCTTGGTTTTTTTTTTTTTTTAGATGACGGGTGGCTGCACAGAGCCGTGGACGTGGACGGAGACATGCACATCATAGAGGAGCTGCAGCTGTTTGACAAGCCGCAGCCCATCCAGAGCATGGTCCTATCATCAGTGCTGGTACACACACACACACACACACAGACACACACACGCAGACACACACACACACACAGACACACACACACACACAGACAGACAGACACACACACACACAGACACACACACACAGACACACACACGCAGACACACACACACAGACACACACACACACACAGACACACACACACAGACACACACACACACACACACACAGACACACACACACAGACACACACACACAGACACACACACACACACACACACAGACACACACACAGACACACACAGACACACACACGCAGACACACACACACAGACACACACACACAGACAGACAGACACACACACACACACAGACACACACGCAGACACACACAGACACACACACACACAGACACACACACACAGACACACACACACACACAGACACACACAGACACACACACAGACACACACACACAGACACACACACAGACACACACACACAGACTGACACTGACACACACACACAGACACACACAGACACACACACACACACACACACACACAGACTGACACACACACAGACACACAGACACACACACAGACACACACACACACACACAGACACACACGCAGACACACACAGACACACACAGACACACACACACAGACACACACACACACACACACACAGACACACACACGCAGACACACACACACACAGACAGACAGACACACACACACACAGACACACACACACACACACACAGACACACACACACACACAGACACACACTCTGCCCACACAGAGGCATGAACTCCAGTCTTTCCCCACAGAGGAGGATCTACGTCGGCTCCCACTCTGCGGTCGTGCAGGTTCCCATGTCCACCTGCCGCAGGTACACTTCCTGTTACGACTGTGTGTTTGCCAGGGACCCCTTCTGCGGCTGGGACGGCAGAGTGTGTGTGGACATATCTGCACGAACACAGAGGTGAGTGAGACACACTCACATCCATCACACAGGTGTCCTCACACCTTCGCTCTGCTGCCCCCAAGTGGTCAGAAACATTTGGAAAATCAGAAAATAACTTCTTAAATCAATGAGGCTGCACTCAGGCTGTGCCTCTCCTCGTTCGCTCTGCATGAGTGAGTAGCAGACATCTTAATCTGTGTTCCTGCTGCGGACTCATCAGCCTGTTTGACAGTGATCGTTGGATTAGTTCATCCAGCAGAATAAATATGAGCTGTGATCATCCTGTGAGTGTTCAGAGGTCTCCGTGTCTCAGCGTCTCCTCCTCTTCATCAAAGTCTTTAATTTTCCTCAAAACCTTTGTTTCAGGTCAAATCTAACGCAGGATATCCTGAGAGGGGTCAGAGGCTGTAAGGAGAACTCAGGAAACGGTGTGTTACACACACACACACACACACACACACACACACACACACACAGTGTTAAAGTGCTTATAAAGAGTGGAGTGATGGTGACCTTGGGGACCTGACCCCTGGCTCTCCTCTCTCTCTCTCTCTGTCTCGGTCCTCAGTGGTCCATCGAAGGCGCTCTGTGATGTCAGGTGACGACGTGTTGCTCCAGTGTGAACTGCGCTCCAACCTGGCGACCCCTCGCTGGACGCTGAACGGCAAAGAGCTGCAGGGATACGGCCTGAATTCAGGCTACCGTGTGGGCACAGACGGCCTCCTGATCATCGGGGCTCGCAGCCAGCAGAGCGGCACGTACCGCTGCTTCGCCGTGGAGAACTCGGTGTCGGTCCTGGTCTACCTTTACACAGTGAGGGTTCACACTGATCCGTACTTCCCTGTGGAGCCCACAGCCACCACCGTCCCCACCACAGTGTCCAGCCTGGCCGTGTTCTCCACCAGCAGCCCCACCGAGCAGCCCCTGCCCTCGCCCCCCGCCCCGCTGCCTCCGGGCCCCAAGCTGCAGACCTACAGGCACATGGAGGCCGTGTACATCTCTCTGGTGGCGGTGCTGGGAGGCCTCTGCCTGGTGCTGACTGTGGTGCTGCTTTATGTCAGCTTCTGCACCAGGCGGGCCCCTCACAATCGAAAGTTCTCCCAGCAAGGTCTGCAGGTCCTGGGAGCCTCTGAGAGGAAGAGAAGCTCACACCTGGAGCTGAAAACCATCTCCAGCCACTGCAACGGCCGCCACGGCCGCCGCTCCATCTCCGTGCCAACCTTCGGGGACCTGAGCGACAGCTTCCTGCAGATAGTTCCAGGCGAGGGACAGATGTCGCCGTGTAAAACGCCTCCCCCGGCCCCTCCTCTTCCCATGCCGCCTCCGCTTCCCAACATGGACTACGCCAACGGGCTGTCGGCCACGCTGCCCAGCGTGCTGCGGAAGATCAACGGGAACAGCTACGTGCTGCTGAGGCAGGCCGACCCGGAGTGCATGTCGCCGCTCTACCACTCCTTCACAGAGGAGCTCAACAGGATCCTGGAGAAGAGGAAACACACACAGCTGGACCTGCAGCCTGATGAAAGCTCCATCTAAGACTGCGTCCTCCGTCTGTGTCCCGCTCCTATTTATTTTGACCCGGTGGTGAGCTGTTGTGGGGAGAACCCGTCTGAAATGCTGCTGTTATTTACCCAGTGTCAGAGCACCTGCAGCTGATCTGCAGCTTCCTGCGTCTCCTGGTGATGGACCTACCTCAGTGTAGACTCTGGAGGCGTGTCCAAGATGGTGATCCGTCCAACGTGTCCTGTGTCCTGTTGGGACAGTGGTGGCCTGAACGTCCCGTTGGTACCTCTGTGAGCTGGTGAAGATGTGCTGCTGGGCCATCATTGATCCGGTGCATGAGAGCACAGACGGATCACGTCTCATGGGACGCCACCCTGTCCTCCCTCCTGTAAATACTGACGTCAGCGCTGTGTCGTGCCAGCTGGACGCCCTGCAGCACGTTACTTCCTTTAGCTCTGAGTTTAGCATAAGTTCATTTTGAAGTCAACATTTGGATCACACAATGAAACTGATGACGACACTTTGTACACACACACACACTCTCTGCGACCGAACCTACACACACACCATGTGCAGTGAAGGTGTGAAGCTTAATGCTGCAGTCTGTAGAGCTTCATGTTTAATCCGTGCATTCTGACATTAGATGGACACAAACTTCCATCCATTGACCATCGCTGCAGCTCTGGAGCAGATCATGAGGATTAAGGTCTCCACAGTTTGAGCATGGCGGCCTGCAGACACACACGGCGGCTGTCTGTCCACACTCTGTCCACACTCTGTCCACATGATGTATTTTTAGATTTTCTTTTCCGGGAGCAGCCATGTTTTGTAGCTCGTCCTTTGCAGTGGGAAAGCTGCTGCGTGGAGGAGACCTTCACACCTGCCAACGCCTCCCAGACACCTGCCCGGCGCACGGGGCCGAGCGAGCGGCGCTGTGATTAAACAGCACTGTGTAACTCATGACAGAGCGGTTTGTAAACGTGGAGCCCCGTGTGGACTCAGCAGCACAGCTCTGCGGTGACCGCAGTGTTTGGCTCACCTCCACAGGACAGGAGCTCGCTCTGTCGGCTCAGCAGGTACAAACAGCCACACAACGTTTGACCCGTTTGTCCTGGTGAATCAGGAGCAGAGGATGCAGGCGGAGGGCTCTCTGAGGGCTGTCGGCCCTCCTCTTCCTGGCTGCATCATGCAGCAGTGACAGTCTGCGTGTCTTCCTGTTTGTCCACATGGGACGGAGACATGTGCACACCGTGATCTGCATCAAACTCTCCTGACTATCCTTCCTGCTTCTCATCAGCCTCTCCACCCGCCTCTGCTGCCTCCTCTGATTCCCTGTCCCCACAGCATCACTCCTCTCCCTGCTCACATCCACACATGCTGAGTTTACACATGAGCCCAGACACACCTCTGCTGAGCTGCAGTCACACACACTGTCCAATTTAAAGGGTTAAACATTTGTAATGTGGGCCTGAGCTGCTTCAGTTCAAATAAACCTCCTCTCTGCTGCCTCATGCCTCACACTGTGTGTTATGTAGATCCTCGGCTGCAGTATTCTGAACTGTGATGTCATGCTGTTATTTTTGATTCGGGGGGGGGGGGGGGGGGGGGGGTTGTCATGAAGGAACACGTCTAACGTGTTGCATCCTGTTGTTCGGCTGGCGGCGGGTCCTCCTCTGAGAGCGCTTCATTTCCATCCACAGGACTGCGACAGGGCAGAGGTATGACACCAGCTCAGGCTCAGCAGCCGTCGCTTAGCAACAGCAACTTTATTTAGACGCCCTCCGCGGATCAAGCTGAGCTGTTTCCCATCAGGACAGCTGGTGTGATGTGTGCGACCAGCGCCATGAGTGAAACAGCAGAAAAACAGGAAGCTGAGCAGCGCTCCTGTGGTCGTAGGCTCGGTTGTATTGTAGAGGAGGCAGAACTCTCCGATGGTCCCTCTCTTGTTGTACCTGCAGTGTCTCATCGCCTCAGCTCACCCACTTCCTGCTGCCACGTTCCATCTGTGTGCTGATTTATATTCATCTTGTACTCCTGTTATCTGTGCTTGACCCTGAACGCCTTTCACAGTCAGCCATGAATTCAACTTCCAAGTAGTTTTGCCAACATCTGCCCAGTAAATGTGAACAGATGACCCGGGGGGGTTCTGCTCCTTTGACACACGATGACGCCCACTGAAGGTTAAGAGCCTCACAGCCCGTCATGTTTATTTAAGCTCTGGATGGTTTCAGGCTGCAGCAGGGACACCTTCAGACTGTCAGCAGTAAACTGTAAAAACATTATTATTTCAATAAAACAAACATCTGACGTCTTGGTTTAAAGAATCTTTTTTTCAGCTCAAACACAGTCGATCTGAATCTAAACAGTTTCCTGCATGAATCCTCCAGCAGCCTTCAGATTAAAGTTCTGTGGCGCCTCTGGATTATCTCACAGTCCTCAGAGCTCTGCTGCCATCAGACACAAACATTCAGACAGGAACATCAAACACATCAATCAGGATCGAGCAGCAGCGTCCTCAGTTAGAGTCCTGTTCCGGTGGCCTGATGGGGCCGATGGACGGCGGCCGGTTGGTGAACGGGTGCCACAGGCCCTGGATGCTCGGGCTGTCCGTGTGGAAGGGCTTACGGATACGGATGATGTCCAGGCCCGACTGACCCGTCAGCTTGGTCAGAAGCTCTGAGATCTGCTGAGGCGTTCTGTTGGCCACGTCTTCTTCTCTCACGCTGCCGTTCACTGAGAGGAGGGACGAGAGACTTTTGATCCAGGTGGACAGGGACATGTCTGATTAACTATGAAAAGCCAGTGTCACACTGCCCCCTGCTGCATGTTCTAAAGACCTACAAATAATTTGATAAGAATCTTTTCACCAAACTGGACCAGAGGCGGAGGTCCCTCTGCCGGGAGACCTGCACATGTCCCTCTGCCGGGAGACCTGCACATGTCCCTCTGCCGGGAGACCTGCACATGTCCCTCTGCCGGGAGACCTGCACATGTCCCTCTGCCGGGAGACCTGCACATGTCCCTCTGCCGGGAGACCTGCACATGTCCCTCTGCCGGGAGACCTGCACACGTCCCTGAGGTGGAGCTTTACGTGCAGCAGGGCTGACGGATACAGGAGGTCATTTGTGACCCAGCTGTGATGGAGTCATGACCGTGGCTGTTCACACACGGTTCACTGAGCATGTTGCTGTCTGTTGAGTCCTCAGTAAATAAAGCATGTGTCTGTAAACTGTCTAATTACAGCTGTGACTGTGACTGATGTATATTTACTGCACTGAAGCATCCAAGTGATAAAAACACGTGAATAAATTGCGGATCAGGTGGAAGGAAACACTTACAGTATTCTGCAACCACTTTGGCCGCGGTGCTGGACTGAGGGGACACGTACACAACAGTTCCGGGGTTCTTCTTGGCATAGTCCACCACCCCCTCCTCAATGAAGTCCCTACAACAGCGTACAGAAGATAAATGTGACTGGTGATCAATAAGAAGCCCCCCCCCCCCCCCAGCATAACGTCATGTGTTCCTACCGGACTCCTAATGAGCTCGGAGCGCTCCTGGAGAACAGGATGGAGACCCGTTTGAGCTGGCAGAGGTACCGGCCCACGCCGTTCTGAAGGACGCTCCTCAGGAAGCGGCTCGGCGTCCCTCTGGAGGTCATGGTCCAGTCCTCGGTCTGCTGTTTAACAAAGAACCACCAGATAAACCGTCCACAGACGGAAGGCAGCGCCGGCGCTCAGAGGACGTTTTCACGGGCACGAACGCAGCGCTGTCCGTCAGGAAGAAGTTCCGGCGGGAAACAAACCACTGACGGAACGTTTAAAAGAAATAAGATTCATAACCACAGCCTGAAATAAAGGACTCTGACGTCAACAAACAACAGTGTTACTGTCTGTTGCCGTCTACCGTCTGTTCATGCAACATAGGTGACGTGTTAAAGTGGGACACACGTGATTCCGCTTGTGTTTCACACCGGAGTTGTTTTGAAGACGCACCGAAAGCCCGGGCTGGAGGGGCATGGAGCGTGGGCCAGGCTGCAGGAGTGAGCTGCTGCTTGTCTTTTGGTTTGTTGTCGTGTTAAACTTGATATTTTCTGGGCTGTGATTCGCTTCCTGGTTCACACCGTGCAACAGAAAACATCTTCCTGCCTCTGTCGGCGCCTCCTCGGCCCCCTGTAGTCTGGACTTGTACCTTAGTCTGACCGTCAGGTTAATCCGGTTTCTCCGTGGTGCCGTGTTTCCGCAGGTCCCATGTGCTGACGGGACCACCCATGTGGAGGGGCTCGCTGCTGAGGGGCACCGCCTGTCTCCTGCAGGCGGCAGCCTCCAGGTGCGTCCGCCGAAGACATGTGTCCTCCCTCTGTTCGAGACTCGTTCCTCACAGGCCTCCGTGTCTCCAAAGTCCGTGGGGTACAGGCTACTTCCTGGCACACAGGGGTTATAAAAAGGACGCCAAGTCCACCGTGGACTTCCCTGTGACCCCCATCACAGCCACAGACATCAAGCAGTACCTGCGCTCCAAAGAGGTCCCCTTCCATGATGGCTACAGCTGCCTCCACGTCCCGAGCATCTTCATGGAGCCGTCTGCCGGGAAGGACGGCTTCAGCCTGTTCATCGACAAGACCACGGGACAGTTCCTGTGTAAGGACACGCTGGTGGAGGGGAGCTGGGAGGACCTGCAGGACTGCCTGGAAGTGATGCAGAAGGAGGAGCAGGACTTCCTCAGCCCTCACGTGTTGCTGGGGTATCCAGAGAGTATAGAGGAGCAGGAGGACAGGGAGAGGGAGCTGAGGGAGGTGCAGAGGATCTGGTCCAGCTCTGTGCCCCTCAGTGACCTCCCTGAAGAGGAGGCGCAGCTCATTAAAACCATGTTCCAGGTATGGTGTTTTTACTTCTCTGATATATTCTGCATGTCTGCTCAGGATGATGGTTGTTCTCATGTTTCCTTTAGATCACAAAGATCTCTAACGCCACCCTGAAGAGGTTTGGGGTGAGGCTCTTTAAGCCCACTAAGAGTCTGGTCTTCCCCTGGTTCGGAGGACCTGACTCCTCCTTGAAAGGTGTCAAGCTGCTGTCGGCCCAAAGTTCAGACACCGACCGAGTCGTTTACAATGAAGCTACAGTCCCAAAGGCCACCTCCTACTACAACCTGTTCGGCCTCCCTCTGGTGGGCCGTATGGACTTGGAGGTGGTTGTGACGGGTCATGAGTTGGACTCTCTGGCAGTGAGTCAGGCCACAGGTCTCCCCACCGTAGCTCTCCCCCGCGGTGTGAACTGCCTCCCGCCAGTTCTGCTGCCCTACCTGGAACAGTTCAAGCGGGTGACGTTGTGGCTGGGGGGGGACATTCGCTCCTGGGAGGCGTCCAAGATCTTTTCTCGCAAACTGGGCCTGAGGCGCTGCTCGCTGGTGCGGCCCGGGGAGTTCAGGCCATGTCCAGTAGAGGCGCTGGCCCGAGGCAAGAACTTAAGCCAGATCATCAAGTCCTCCATCCCAGCAGCCCACAAGTCCATCGTGTCCTTCAAGCAGCTGAGAGAGGACGTGTACGGGGAGCTGGTCAACACGGACCAGGTGGCAGGGGTCAAGTGGACCAGGTTTCCAGAGCTCAACAGGATCTTAAAGGGCCACCGCAGGGGAGAGCTGACTGTTTTCACAGGTAAGGGGTGATCGGGACCAATAAGAGGACAGACCTCCATCTAAGCAGTCTGTGTGATCATCTGTTGTTTCTGAACCAGGTCCTACTGGCAGCGGGAAGACCACCTTCATCAGCGAGCTGGCCCTGGATCTCTGCATGCAGGGCGTCAACACGCTGTGGGGCAGCTTTGAGATCAACAACGTGCGCCTGGCCAAGATCATGCTGACCCAGTTCGCCATGCAGAGGCTGGAGGAGAACCTGGAGCAGTACGACTTCTGGGCAGACAAGTTTGAGGAGCTGCCGCTCTACTTCATGACTTTCCACGGACAGCAGAACATCAAGTACGTCTGATCACCGCTGCAGGACTCCCCCTGCTTCTCTGTGCTTTGTGCTCATTGTCTAACCTTGTCTGCAGGACGGTGCTGGACACGATGCAACACGCTGTCTACCTCTACGACATCAACCACGTCATCATCGACAATCTGCAGTTCATGATGGGACAAGAAAACCTCTCAGTGGACAAGTAAGAGCCCGAGCCGCCTGCCCCGGCCCCCCACAGCCCTGTGCTGACAGTTTTTAAGTGACCTTTCATCTGATGCAGGTTTGCCGTCCAGGACCACATTATCGGGGTGTTCAGGAAGTTTGCGACTAACAGCAGCTGCCACGTCACTCTGATCATCCACCCGAGGAAGGAGGAGGATGACCGAGAGCTGCAGACGGCGTCCATCTTTGGCTCTGCTAAGGTGAGACGGAGACAGGGCTTCAGGTTTCAGACATTGATTATCAGTGCATCTTAATAAATAAACCTTTATTGACTTATTGTTTACAAACCGGACGTGTCTCACTTTGACTTTTAACCCCGTCCAGGCCAGTCAAGAGGCCGACAACGTCCTCATCTTGCAGGAGAAGAAGCTGGTGACGTGTCCCGGCCGCAGGTCGCTCCAGGTGACCAAGAACCGCTTCGACGGAGACGTGGGCATCTTCCCCCTGGACTTCATCAAGTCCTCGCTCACTTTCGCAACTCCGCTCAAAGGCAAACACCGCCTGAGGAAGGTCGCTCCCAAGCCGGAGAGCGAGGAGGACGAGGAAGGGGACGCGGTGAAGAAGAAGGAGGAGATTAAAAAAGAGAAAAGCACAAAAGCAACAAAGACTCCACGAACTGCAAAGAGTCCTGCAGCAGGGGCGGCGAGCAGCCAGAAGGGACAGCAGGACTGAGGGACCATTAGGACTTTTGTATGGAAGATGAGCGTTAGACAGTTTTATGTCAACATTTCTAAATGAATTGTAGTTCACAGTGAAACCAGGATGTTCAGATCTGTTTCATGATCAAATGAAGAAGCAGGATGTGCAGTGACGAGGCTTCAGTCTGAGGACGTGTGGTATGTTTTTTATGTTTGTGTTACACACTGAGTCTGTATCTGACTGTAACGTGGTTTCTACCATCAGCTGCTGTTTTTATTAAAATGTCTCTGATACTGCTCGTATGTGGTCAGCAGGGGGCGCTGTGCGCTCACACATGGAGCCTGCTCTTTTCTATGGGCTGTGTTCTCAGTGTTTGAGTTTCAGTGTTTGCAGTTTGCTTCCAGCTGAAACTGTTTCATGTGCTTTAATCAGTGACAGAGCTGTCTGCACACTGACCAGGTGTTACTGTGATCTTCATCAGAGGTCGTTGGGCGTCACTACACCATTATTAGGAGTGACTTAATAAACGTGAAGCGTCCTGAAATTTGAAACCCTGCGGTGTGAAGTTACAGAATCAGCAGGACTTCAGTGTGTCTGCTGTTTGTCAGGGGCTGGAACTAAAGCTCAGGTTTTTGATCAATGGGAGCAGTGCACTGTGGGAAATGTGTTTTGATGTGTCCTCAGCTTTTAGACCGAATCACTCCTCACTGTACGTTTATGTCCTGGATGCTCGTCACATGAAGCTTGTTGTTCTTCAGGATTTTCCTCCTGGGGGTCGGGGCCTCTCTGTCGGGCTCCGCTGGCTCCGTCTCTGACAGAGCGGTCCAGGGAAGCTCCTGCACCAGACTCTGGAACCCTGAGACACCTGAAACTAAAATATTGTTCTAAGCAGCAGGACTCCTGTGTGTGTGTGTGATGTCTCTGTAATGACTCCAGGCTGTGTGCTGGGTGGATCCGGGTGTCCTCTGGACTCTGTGAATGAGCCTCTTTGTGCATTAAGATGATGGCGGCTCTGTCTCTGGCAGCTCCTCACAAACACACACAGAAGCCAAAGCACAAACCTGCAGAGAACAGCTGAGTCCAAGCTTTTAGAAATATTAAGGAAAGTCCTGTCTCCTGTAAACAGGTGGTGAAAACACATGAAATGTTTTTGTTCTTTTTCGGTCTGAATGACGGAGGTCTGCGTGTTCTAATGGCTGCATCTGGACAGCTTTTAATGAAGAGGACGCTAACAGAAGAATCCTCTTCATCACAGAGACGAGAAGAATAACCAGAAACCACCCTGATCACAGCATCAGAAGCACCGAGGTGACCCCAGAGACAGGAGGAGGAGGAGGTGGAGGAGGAAGAGGAAGAGGGGACACATGGATACACTGCATGCAGGCTCTCCGCCCCATTAGCTGCCCCTCATTAAGCTGAAAGTCTGGAGGTAGTTTCAGGATCAGTTAACCAGGATTCAAGGACGGGGTCAGACTCTGAGGATTTTCAGCCATGATGGCGGCGTTGACCTGATTAAAGCGAGGTCGTCTCAGCAGCGAGTTATGGTCATTTTAGAAAGCACAGCACAAAGGTCAAAGGTCACGTGACGCCATGATGTTCCGACCTGATCTGCCAGCTCCTTAAAACTGGAAAATGAAGACGATGATTCCAGCAGACGGTGAGCGAGCAGGAAGCCATGACAGAGGTGAGAGAGGGGTCGACACGCTGCCTCACGGCGTCCCGCCCAGCCAGGAGCAGGCAGACATTTTCTGAAGAGTGGAGGAACTCTGTCATCAGCCGACAGAGTCAGGCTGGTCCGGATGGTTGTGACCTCAGGAGGAACAAAGGTTTCATTGATCATGTGACACTGATCAGTGTTAAGCACGAAGAACAGACCGAAACCTTTAGAGACGTTCCTGAAAGAAGAACATGTAGGACCACAAGGACAGGAAGCCCTCAGATGAACCCTGAGGAGGAAGGAGGCGTTGATGACGTCATCACAGCTCGTTTGTGTCGCTGCCTGGTTCTGATGAGAAACATCCTCAGAAAATAAATCTCGATGTAAAAACAGAGAGTGTGACAGAGCGGGCTGGGTCCATCAGGACGCCGAGCAGACGGTCCACATACATCGTCCATCCGATATGTCCATGTCCTCACAGTGAGCGTCCCTGTGAGACGTCCCTCCTGCCTCTGTGCTCTGCAGCTCGTGGTGCCCACAGACAGACCAGAGGCTGATCCAGGATGCCCCCTTCCTGTCAGAGCGTGGGGGGCTCTGCCTCGCTCACGTGCACTCGCCACGTTTGACCCACATCAGTTTGCCTGCTGCTGCGGCGCCGTGTATTAATAACCACAGCACACGTCCTGCTCTCAGGCTCAGGTTCCTGCTCATCCTGTGTGAATTCATGAGACTCCGGCTGTTTACAGGTGGAGCAACGGGCAGCATCCTCACAGCACCACCCTCCTCATCCTCTGCAGCCCCACCAGGACACCACGGGCTCCTGTCTGTCTCTGCGGCAGCAGACCGTCCAGCCCAGTGGCAGGCGCCAACACCTGCTGCACCTGAACATGACGAGTGCTGAGGGGGTTAATCTGTGCTGGCACCACCAGCCCTGAGGGGACAGCAGAGGGAGCAGGCTGGGAAACTCAGTCAAACATGGGGGCAGGTGGGGCCACAATGAGACCATGGTGACAGTGCGAGAGGCTGACAGGCGGGGCTTAAAGATGGAGCTCAGAATCTGGGAGGCCTCTGGCAGGACTCCGGCTCCTCTCACTCCGCTTTCTGTTCAGACTCAGAAACCAGTATTCACTCCCAAATGAGCCGTCCGCCTTCAAAGGAGGCCCCTCTCTGCCTAATCTGCTCAGACCGTGCACACAGCCACAGTCTGCTCGGCCTCCACGCTCTAAACCACAGCTCCTCATCGGAGCATTATCAGCAGAGGCTCACTTAAGCTGATTATCAGACAGTCCGCCTGAGGGACGGAGGGCCACACGCTGCTGATCACCTCACATTTCTACACCTCTGAACATTTCGTCTGATAAAGAGGACAGTGTTCAGTGAAGCCCCCCCCCAGCTCCTCACAGCTCCTCACCAACAAAAGAGGCTGAATTCCTGCACACGACAACAACAGCAGCGCTGGCGTGGAGCCACCGGTGCTAATGTTAACAAGCAGTGACACGCCAGCTCCGTGGGTCCTCCATCAGCCTGCTGGAGACGAGCGGCAGGGACACATGTGCAGACTGTTGCTGTTATTACAGCACATATGGAAACATGACTCATAATCGACACGAAAACAATGAGGACACACTTAATGAGTCTGCAGCTTCCACGCTAACACACAGGGACACCATCTGCTGTCCATCAGAGTAATCTGTACCTCATCCATCAGACATTAACCCTCTGTCTGTCCTCCGTCAGCCTCTTATCAGGAGCACTGCTCTGTTTGTGCATGGATCTCTGCATTTAAAGAGGACATGGTCTGGAACCATGATGGCGGGACATCCTGTGGACATTCATTCAGAAAACATCATCTCAGTCTGATCACAAACAGAGAAACACACAGAGAAGCAGTCAGCAGTGTGTGTGTGTGTGTGTGTGTGTGTGTGTGTGTGTGTGTGTGTGTGTGTGTGTCTGGGCAGACATCAGTCAGTCTCCACTCTGCATGTTTGTGGATAATATGAGCTCACAGAGGAGCCATTATCGGCCCTCGCAGCATAATTGCAGCTGATTGGACCCATGATAGGCATCCTGAGCGCGCCCAGAACGCAGCGGCCTCACGCTCGGGTCAGAGG
>NC_041027.1:15568162-15603162 GCF_900634625.1 Parambassis ranga
GAAGAGGAGGGAGAGGGAGAGAGAGAGAGAGGGAGACAGGAGAGAGAGAGAGAGGAGGGGAGAGAGAGAGAGAGAGAGAGGGAGACAGAGAGACAGAGAGAGAGAGAGGGAGAGGGAGAGAGAGAGAGAGAGAGGGAGAGAGAGAGGGAGCAGTCCCAGCAGCATTCAGCAGAAGCTTGTAAGTGGCCTTCAGAGTAAAAGCCTTCAGGTTTGCAGGTTTTTTTTTATCTTTCTTCTTCTTCTTCTTCTTCTTCTTCATGTTAAATCATCCAAAGAAATGTTTATACCTCGAACTGTTATTGATATTTAATCATTAAAATCACAAGAGAAGTGTTGGTATAAAGGTCAGAGCATGTAGGCGACGAGTCTTATTTTGAAATCTGTAACCGGATGCAGCTGAAGTTCCGGTCGCGCGCTTGCTCCTCTGAAAAAGTACGAGCGGCTCCGCTCAGAACAGCACACGCGCCTGAGCGGCAGGAAGCGGAGCTGCGGGACAGACGGATCCGGTCCGGACACACTGCAGGGTCCTGTTTGTGGATTAAAAGCGTTAAAAGCTGAAGAAGCTCCGCGGGGCCCACGGAGTCCGCTGCTGTCCCGGGTCCACGTCCACGGTGAGTTCCCGGTCCGGGCTGTCAAAGTTCATTAGTGTGTCTGTGTCTGTGCGACGCGGTGAACGTCTGTTGTTGTCCCCTTAGAAACTCAGACACACCGCTGTGTGAAGGGTTCATGCTTGAACAGGGACCGGGACTAGAGTCAGTGCAGGGTCTTCCCACTAAACACATTCTCTTACCCGGAGTCCCCTGGAGTCTGTGCGGGGCCCTGGAGTCTGTGTGGGCCCCTCTCTGTGGGTCCTGGAGTCTCCTGGACCCTGTGCGGGCCCTGGAGTCTGTGTGGGCCCCTCTCTGTGGGTCCCGGAGTCTCCTGGACCCTGTGCGGGCCCTGGAGTCTGTGCGGGCCCCTCTCTGCGGGTCCTGGAGTCTCCTGGACCCTGTGCGGGGCCCTGGAGTCTGTGCAGCCCCTGTCAAAGCTCCTGTCCTGTTCTTATCGTGGTGTGCATCAGACATGCCGGGTTGGCTCAGACATAGCAGAGATCCTGGTGCAGATCCAGACTCATTTCCTGCTCAGACTCCTCATGCTGGACTTTCTGCACAGCTCTGGTCTGGCTCCTTCTTATCTGGTGGATTAGTGATGTTTGTGTGCCGGGCTCCTGCTGGCACTACTATGACTGTGGACGAACGTTTGGCCCCTGAGTCCAGACACGGACCCCCTCTCCTCTGTGGGACTCCACAGGTGGTTCCAGGTGTGGACATGTTGACGTGGGTGCTCCTTCTTGTGGACAGACTGAGCTCCTGTTCGGGGACACAGCGGCATGTGTGGGTCCTGGGTCTTTCTGCGGGTCTCACACAGGATTCGGTCTGTGGTGCAGACTGTGTGCTGCAGCGCCGTTTAAAGTCCTCACAGTTCTCATTGGACAGTGAGGTCAGAACGGACCTGATGTTGACCTGCTGCTGTCTCATCTGTGACTCAGAGGCTGAGCCGGGCTGAAGGCCTGAGGCCGGCTCGCCTGTGTCAGTGTTAGCCTGTTAGCCTGTGTTAGCCTGTTAGCACCCTGAAGGACCCGTAGCTGCTACGCTAACATCTAGACTTTATGGCTCATACTCAGCTGGTCATGGACAGCAGCTGTGTATGGATGTCTGCTGCCCTCCTGTGGTCATATGTAAACAGTGCAGGTCACATGGTGTTGGGGGCGGGGCTGTGAAGATAACAACAGGAAGTCGCTCACCAGCCAGGTGTGAACATGTCTGTAGTGATTATCAGCAGCTGTGTTGATCGAACTGTATCTGGTGATTTAAACCGTCCAAATGTTTGATTATGTCGTGCTGCTCATCGTTAAAGGACCAGTTAAAGGAGCAGTGTCTGATGTGGGGACATCTGGTGGTGAGACCTTGTAACTGCGTGTTTGTCTGGGCCTGGATGTCCTGGTGGTTCTGGTTTCTGATGTTTGATCCAGCAGATGTGACTCGCTCTTCAGACCACTCTAATGATTAACACTTCCTGCCCGGCCTCAGCGCTCAGGGCGTAGCTCCGCCCCGTCCCTCCTGCGGGGTCGTGGACTCTGGATCTGATCGGAGCTGTAGGTGTTTATCAGTCTGTTAGCGATAGTGTCTGGGCTTCCCCCTCTGGACGTCTCTTTGTTCCAGGCTCCTCGGAGAGCAAACAAGCGGTGGACGGAGCGCCGTGTTTCCTGAGGCCCGTCCTGTCAGCTGGGACGTGCTGTGAGTGCGGTGGGCGTCTTTGTTTGTGCAGTGAGATGAATTTACTGTAATTAGTAAACAGCAGCACTCAGACCTCAGAGTGACTCAGAGGGACTTTTTTTCAAAGATCAGGCGGGTCCTGTTCGCTGTCTGATGTTTACCCTTGTGATGTGGCTCCATGCAGCCTGCAGGGGGGGTCAGGGTCTGCGGTCTGTCATGATTCAGAACTGCTGAGTCGCACACTTTGTGTTGACCAAACACAGCGAGGCGTCTTTAACCTCTGCAGCAGCAGGGCTCCTCCTGATTCCTCCTGTCACTGTGACACAGTCTCTTCTTCGTCCTCAGACACTGAGACCCCATAGTATTAATCATGGACATGTCCAGCAGTTGTGCAGTTCCACCAGTGTCCACTAGAGGCTGTAAACAGTCATAATGATGATAAATAATGACAGATGCTATTGCCTTCAGTTTGCTCTGTCGCTATCAGAATCAGAATCCCTTCCTTTGTCCTCAGGGGAACTCTTTGGTACAGAGGTGAAAGAGTTAAAGTATGAAACATCTCATCCCTGAGGTTTATCTAAAAACTATAAACCAGTCTGACACGTTACAAAAACAGACTCCAACATCCTGGACGACCTGAACTCTGCTCAGCAGCACCTCCAGTGGTCAGGGTGGGAATCTTCAGTTTTCATGTTCCAATATTGTACAGATGGGTCCTTTAATGGCAGCACAGTGAACGTCTCTTCTCTCTTCTTGCTGCTCATTGGATGCCCGAGGCCTCAGGGGTTGGTTTGGTATTGTTAACTAGTTTAGAGCTTAGTGCACAGCTGGACTGCACAGCTGTCTGAGGGGGCCTCAGAGTCCAGAGCCTGGGAACGGGCCGGGACCTAATCTGTCCTCCTGACCCCAACAGGTGACGTGAAGAATGTAGAGGATTTAACAGCAGATGGAAACCACACACACACACAGACACACACACACTCACTCGCACGCACACACTCACACTCACACACACACACACACACACTCAGACACACACACACACACACACACACAGACACACACACTCACTCGCACGCACACACTCACACTCACACACACACACTCACACACACACACTCACACACACACACACACACACACACAGACTCACTCTCACACTCACAGACACACACTCACAGAAACACACACACACACACACTCACACACAGACACACACACACACACACACACACACACAGACTCACACACACACACACACACACAGACACACACACACACACACACACTCACAGACACACTCACACACACATTCACAGACACACTCACAGACACACACACACACTCACAGACACACACTCTCACACACTCAAAGACACACACACATTCACTCACACAGACACACACACACAGACACACTCACAGACACACACACACTCTCACACACTCACATTCACACAGACACACTGACACACACAGACACACACACTCACACACACTCACACACACACACTCACAGACACACACACACACACACACACTCACAGACACACACACTCTCACACACTCACAGACACACACACACACACACTCACAGACACAGACACACTGACACTCACAGACACACACTCACACACAGGCCTCCCACTCGGCCCTTTGCTGAAGCCTCATGTGATTCTTTCTTTGTCCCATTTTTCAGCAGCCATTAATCTGACCCTGATTTCCACGTCTCCTCCTTCCTGTCTAATAACACCACTTAGAGTTATTCAGCTTTTAATGTGCGTCATGCCAAAACTCAACACAACACAAACAAAGAACTTTAACTCTGTGAAAGTGTTCTGTGAGCTGGCTGTACAGGGAGTGCGACCTGCTGCTAGAACTCCTGTTCCTTCCAGATGAACCCACACAGAGCTCCATGCTTCATGACGTGGTTTCCTGCGGTCGCTCTGTGAATGGCTGCTGCAGCAGGCCTGTGAACAGCTCAGTCACTGTGTGTGTGTTGGGAGGGAGAGTCCGTGCGTAACATCATCTGTTGTCACTCGCTCCAAAGAGAAAAACAACATGGCCTCCTGAGGGTGGTGGTGGTGGTGCTCACACTCACAGCTGCTGCAGGAGGCCTGTCCGTGCTGATGTGGGAGTCGTGACATTTTGGACACAGTCAGTGCGATGAACAGCAGAGATCACATGACTCAGCGGCTGACTCGGCACCTTCTGACTCTGAGTGTGAAAGTTACACACCATAGTTCAGCAGGGAGTTTAAACCGGACCAACATGGCGGCTGTTTGGAAAAGTTTCTGAAGCGGCCTTTAGCCAGGCGTGGAGCAGCAGGTAACCATGGTAACAGGCACAAACAGTAGAGCGCTGGCCTCTGAACATTGAAGCTGGTGCCATGTTTACAGCCAGGAGTTAACACGTTAAAATAAACCTGGAATATTCTTTGGAATGTTTTTTTACTTCGTCCCACTTCTGTTCCCACGCTTGCCCTCATTTCCTGCTCCTCATCCAACAAGGTCACATCACTCGTTTCCCCTCCGCAGGTCTGAACTCATAGCCCAGTGTAATAACTCATCTGCTGTTATTTCTGAGCTCAGACATTAGGTACGAGCACAGACGCTTGTTAAAACAGTATCAGTCCTAAAGATGGCGTCCAGCTGCTCCACCTTCATTCCGGCGGCGAGCGCTCTGTGTGTGACTGGACTTATGTAAGTGGGACGACCCCTCCCTGAGGTTGGTTGTTTGGATATTTTTAAATACATTTCTCCTCGCTCTCTGTGTGGTTCCTGGCCTGATTATCCTCCAGCAGAGAGGCCACGAGATGGACGACACACACACACACACACAGAGACACACACACGAACACAGAGACACACACGAACACAGAGACACACACAGACACAGAGACACAAACACAGACACACACACTCTCTCTCTCTGTGTTTACTATTTAAACCATCTCAAACACACGTGTCAGTGTGGAGGTCAGGGTCGGCCGGTGGTGGGCGTCAGAGTGATGGAGGCGGAGGTGAGGGTGTAGATCAGAAGCAGCGTGGGTGGTGGGATGCCAGGTGTAGCTGCGTCACAGTGTTGCATAAGGGCTTACACAGGCGGAGGGGAAGTGGATGTGAAGGAGTGCTGGTCCAGGCCGTCCATCCCGTCCACCTGCACAGGGACGACCTGCTCTGTCCTGAGGTGCTCTCCTCCTATTTTAACATAAATATTCCAGCAGGAATTATAATCTCGTATAAATTGTGTCTGAGAGTGTGTGTGTGAAGTTGTGTGTCTGAGGTTGTGTGTCTGAGTGTCTGAGGTGTGTGTCTGAGGGTGTGTGTCTGAGGTTGTGTGTCTGAGGTTGTGTGTCTGAGGGTGTGTGTCTGAGAGTGTGTCTGAGGGTGTGTGTCTGAGGTTGTGTGTCTGAGGTGTGTGTCTGATGTTGTGTGTCTGAGGTTGTGTGTCTGAGTGTCTGAGGTGTGTGTCTGAGGGTGTGTGTCTGAGAGTGTGTCTGAGGGTGTGTGTCTGAGGTTGTGTGTCTGAGGTTGTGTGTCTGAGGGTGTGTGTCTGAGAGTGTGTCTGAGGGTGTGTGTCTGAGGTTGTGTGTCTGAGGTGTGTGTCTGAGGTTGTGTGTTGTGTTGTGTGTGAGGTTTGGATCAGCCTGAGTGGGAATGCCTGAGCACACACAGATTGGAGGCTGTTTATGATGGAATGTGATGCTTTCCATGTGGGCCGTCCTCTCGCTGTCCAAACAAAGCAGCCGTGCCAGGTTTCTCTGTGGACTGTCCTCCCACTCTGCCCATTTAAACAAATATCTGTGTGAAGTCTGCATGCTCCCTCTCCGCTCCTCGTGGAGGATCTCGGGGCTCCCTCAGGGCCCCCTCTGGCGGCATGTGTTCGGGGTGTGTCGCTCCTTTGTTAGTCTGGAATCTTTGGCACACAGCTGACCGTTGGAATAATAAACCTACGTGCTGTGGGGGGGCGACGGTGTTTGCACAGGGAAGAAGTGGGACACCACCCTCCTTCACAGTCCACACACTGAGTGTGGGTCAGGACTCAGTGTAGCTGTGCTTGGTGCTTGCTGACGGTGTATTCTGAACCTCAGTCTGAGGTGGAGAGCAGACGACCTGCTCCGACTCCCACAGTTAGTTTTCTGGAGGGGGGGTGTAGCTGGGAGATTGTTGGCCGACCTGCCTGCAGATTAATCCCTAATCTGTGTTCTGTGTTCTTTCATCTGTCATCTCTCTGAGCAGGATGTGCTCTGAGTTCCTGCTCTTTCAAACCCTCCATCTCTGACCTCTGCTTCAAATGTGATGATTGATTGTTCGCTACTTGTTGTGTGCTCAGTGTGTAGATGTATGTGTGAAAGCTGGATTAACCCATTTAAAGAGCTCCTCATTCTCATTGATTGCTGATTGATTTCTGGGTCAGTTAACACTTTGAGGTTCAGTGGTGTGAAGGTTGTCTTTGAAGGAAAGCTGTAATGAAATGTTAATCACTGCCACCTCTGCTGAGCATCACAGCGAGGATAAATGTCAGATACAAGCTCACAGCCCGACCCGTCTGTAGGTCTGTCTGACAGATTATTAATAAAAACAAAATAAAATGTGATTATTATCACATCATGATGATGTTTTTTCTCCTTGTTATGGAGAGATAATTATATTCTTTGATATAGAGGCTAATGTACGATGATATGAGCAGCAGAGTGGGTGTAGTTGTAGTTGTAGGTGCGGTTGTAGTTGTGGGTGTAGTTGTGGTTATAGTTGTGGGTGTAGTTGTGGGTGTGGTTGTAGTTGTGGGTGTAGTTGTAGTTGTGGTTGTAGGTGTGGTTGTGGGTGTAGTTGTGGGTGTAGTGGGTGTAGTTGTGGTTGTGGGTTGGGTTGTAGTTGTGGGTGTAGTTGTGGTTGTGGGTGTGGTTGTAGTTGTGGGTGTGGTTGTAGTTGTGGGTGTAGTTGTGGGTGTGGTTGTAGTTGTGGGTGTAGTTGTGGGTGTGGTTGTAGTTGTGGGTGTGGTTGTGGTTGTGGGTGTGGTTGTGGTTGTGGGTGTAGTTGTAGTTGTGGGTGTAGTTGTAGGTGTGGTTGTAGTTGTGGTTGTAGTTGTGGGTGTGGTTGTAGTTGTGGGTGTAGTTGTAGTTGTGGTTGTGGGTGTGGTTGTAGTTGTAGTTGTAGTTGTGGGTGTAGTTGTAGTTGTAGTTGTAGTTGTAGTTGTGGTTGTAGGTGTGGTTGTGGGTGTAGTTGTAGTTGTGGGTGTAGTTGTAGTTGTAGTTGTGGTTGTAGGTGTGGTTGTGGGTGTAGTTGTAGTTGTGGTTGTATTTGTGGGTGTGGTTGTAGTTGTAGTTGTGGGTGTAGTTGTGGTTGTAGTTGTGGTTGTGGGTGTAGTTGTGGGTGTGGTTGTAGTTGTAGTTGTAGTTGTGGGTGTGGTAGTTGTGGGTGTAGTTGTAGTTGTGGTTGTAGTTGTGGTTGTGGGTGTAGTTGTGGGTGTGGTTGTAGTTGTGGGTGTAGTTGTAGTTGTGGTTGTAGTTGTGGTTGTGGGTGTAGTTGTGGGTGTAGTTGTGGGCGTAGTTAAAGGCCTGCAGGGCTTCCAGTTCTCCTTCAGAGTGACAGCAGGTGGAGGCTCTCTTGATCCGTGGGCCTATTGTCACTGGGCTTCCCCGCCGCCATGTTTAAGAAGGAGCCTGGGTGGAGCTGCGTGTGCGCCGCCTCCTCCATCTGTCTGTGCTCACACACAGTGTACAGATGGAGGCTGTCCAGCTGCAGTGAGCCGCGGGCAGTTTGTAACGTTAGCAAACATCCCTGATCTAACAGGACGTCTGTTAACCCATGAGCTGCATCAGGGTGAGGCTGGAGCTGCTGCTCCTTACAGACCGCCGCACTTCACGAGCTGCAGATGGACTCTGTGCGTCTCCTTAGACCTGCAGAAGGTTCATCTGGACTCTTTAGCATGCTTCAGACCTCGTGTGACCTCAGAACCGTCTGTGTGCGTCTCTGTCTGAGCTGTCCGGGGGGACGGCTGCTCTGTGGGCACTGCTCCTGGCTGCAGTCTTGTTGGAAAGTCCCCCTCGGTCCCCTCCACGTGAAGCCTTGCTGCCGCTGTGACTCAGTTTTTCCTCTTTCTTGCTGACTTCTCCAAACACACTTGTCACATTGCAGCTTTCCCAGCTCTGCTCGCTGCAGCTCTGCTCGCTGCTGATTCAAATATGTGAATTCTTTATGTCTCCACAGTCCGAGGGCACGGAGAGGCGGGGAGAGGATGCGGCTCTGCTCAGCGGTCTGAGTTCCTGCGATGCTCGGCAGACCTCTGCATGCTTCTCTAAGGCCTCCAGAAGCTGAAGGATCAGTGACGGGTAAGACGGCCAGATGTGCTTGATGCTGAGCTGGATGAGAACTCTGATGGTTTGATTTAATGCTGACATTCATTCTCACCCGGCCTGGGTGTGTTTCCGTGGTGACCTCACACAGAGCTGCCGGCGTCCTGCTGTGTGTGAGCAGGAGCTCAGATCTTAATCACGGACGGGGTGTTGCTGTAATTCCAGAGCTGGAGGCGTAGCCCTAATCTCTCTGGCACATTATACAGTGAATCAGAGCTCGGACCAGCCGGTCAGATTTAGAGAGGTGCCTGTGCTCTTCTCCTCGTGTGAGCCTGGCGCTGATGAACCACCTCACACCCTCTCTCAGGGTTTCTCTCCGAGGTGATTGCTTTGTGCCAGGGTGGGTTATTTTGGAGGAAAGTGGTCCAAAGGGCCGGCTGGTCGAGGCCGGTTTTAGCTGCAGCATCCGATGGGAGCGACGTCCCCGTGCTGAGGCTGCGCGGACACTGATGGATGGCCTAGCTTTCTGTCGGCCTCCGGTCCCAGATGGGAGCCGTTGTTATGAAAATATAGCAGGAAGCAGGCTGACGGAGCGCAGAGAGGCGTGATGGATGACCACCTGCTGGGCCGCCGCTGTAGATATAGATAAACTAGAATTGTGGCCTCCAAGGAGCCGCTCTCACCAGAACCTGGTAAGTGCTGTGTAGGAGAACAGAGTGTGTGTGACTGAGGGGGGGGACCAGAAACCAGCAGACAGATGTAACCAATATCCCTGCCGAGCCACACTGGGAGCATGTGTTATAGCTGGAACTGGAGTCTGATCTCCCTCTCGGTTTCTGGGATCAAGACGGCAGCCTGTAAACCAGCTGCCTGTAAAACAGGCTGAGTCATGTAGGGCCGCTCTCAGAGCTGATCTACAGCCCTGGCAGCTGATGGATGGTTCTTGAGGTCCGGTCCTGGACTGAGAGTGTGGTTGTGGCTGCGGCCTGACAGGGTTTTTTGACGATGCGGCTCTTCACCTCCTGCTGAAGCACAGTGAGAGGTGGCCTTGAACCTCCTTGCTGCTGCCTGAAGGACTAACTTTGTGCCCCAGTTCCAGCAGCAGGGAGCAGGCCTGAGCAGAGAGAGGGACAGATCTGTGTTTGTGTGTGTAAGGCGGTTCAGGGCATAGCCTAATTCTCGTACCCTACTTTACCGCTCGCTGCTTCTGGGAGCTGCTGGGCTCCACTGACTCCACGGCTCCTCTGTATTTCTTTTCTTTGGACCAGATGGAGGATTGCTGGCTGGATGCTGCCGCTGTCACAGGAGGACGCACAGTGGCTGCACAGACTGACGGCTCAGACTGTCCTAAAAGAAGGTGCAGCATGTGCAGCAGCACCTACAGAGACCCACACTTCTCCTGCTGATCCACTCAGACCAGCTGAAGTCTGAAGACTCATGTGTGTCTTCAGACCTCCTGAGAACACTCAGAGAGCAGCAGCCCTTCAGATCCCTCCTTCCTCCTCTTTTCACAGCCTGACAAAGGAAGCAGAGGCTGCAAGTGTCAAAGGAAACAAGAGGGGAGGAGTCAGAGGGAGGCGGGGCTGAGAGGAGGAGGAGGAGGAGGAGGAGGAGGAGGAGGAGGAGGAGGAGGAGGGCACAAAAGGGAAAGCAGAGGAAGGGGAGGGACTCTGATGGACTCTCATTCACACTGGCGGCATTTGGCCTGAGAATGCGGTGGGGGGGGGGGGGGGGGGGGGGGGGGGGACAGGAATGTAGAGTTTAATGTGAGCCGCTGAAGGATGATGAGGAGCAGCGATGAAGGGTGAGGGTGGGCAGGATGTTGGACTGGCTGGAATGTGAGTCTGCAGCATGTACAGAATGTGCAGCTGCTCTGTGTGTGTCTGTGTTTCAGGCTGGATCCACACAGGGGATCGACTGGAGATATATGTTTCTATAAAATACATCCAAACACAGCTCACACAGCTGGACCCAGACTGAGGCCCAGAGGCCCAGAGGCCCAGAGGCCCGGTGCCACAGGGTCACTGTGTGTGTCCTGACTCAGTTCAGCTCAGTGGTGTTTGGCATGGTGGCCTCGGTGTGTGTGTCTGCAGTGTCTCTGCACAGGGACGCCGTCTTCAACCAAAATAGGTTTGTCACACTTTTCCACCATGTTCCAGTTTCCTGAGGAGGAGGAGGAGGAGGAGGAAGAGGAGGAGGAGGAGGAGGAGGAGGAAGAGGAGGAGGAGGAGAGGAGGAGGAGGAGGAGGAGAGGGGGAGGAGGAGGAGGAGGAGGAGGAGGAGTCTCCAGACGTTGTTTGGTCCCTGCTGAAAACTGAGCCAGTCTTTCTTTGGAAAGATGTGGTGCTGCTCTCACAGTCCCAGCACTCCACCAGGTGTGTGTGTGTGTGTGTGTGTGTGTGTTCAGACTCTATGGCTGTAGGTGTGTGTTCATGGTGTGGTACCAACAAAGAAGGATTCTGTGAAGTCTGTGTGCCGTTGCAGTGACACTGGGAGAAGTGGGACAGTGGTCCTCTGTGTGGTTGTCATGGATCCAGCAGCAGTTAACGTGCTTTCAGCTCACATTAGGCCGCCTGTGAGCAGCCTGTCAGCTTTAAGATGCTAAGGAGGGGTCCTGACCCCCCTGTCAGCCCTCTGACCCGCCCCCTCCTGTGTCCAATGTTTGGGGCCCCTGTCGCTATGGCGACAGAAGAGAAACCTGGACCACATGAACATGACAGGTTTAGAGTTTGTGCTGCACAGCTCAGTCGAAGAGAGTCAAGCACAGTAACATGCATGGGGTTAAAAGGGTGTGATGATGGTGATGAAGATGATGTGATGATGATGGTGATGAAGATGGTGTGATGATGGTGATGAAGATGATGGTGATGATGGTGATGATGATGGTGTGATGATGGTGATGAAGATGATGGTGATGATGGTGATGATGATGGTGTGATGATGATGGTGATGATGAAGAAGATGGTAATGATGATGATGATGATGATGGTGTGATGGTGGTGGTGGTGGAGGTGATGGTGATGACGATGATGACGATGATGATGATGATGATGGTGTGATGATGATGGTGATGATGAAGAAGATGGTAATGATGATGATGGTGATGATGATGGTAATGATGATGATGGTGAAGATGATGATGATGATGGTGAAGATGATGGTGATGATGGTGAAGATGATGGTAATGATGATGATGATGATGATGATGATGATGATGATGATGATGGTAATGATGATGATGATGGTGAAGATGATGGTAATGATGATGATGATGGTGAAGATGATGGTAATGATGATGATGATGGTAATGATGATGATGATGGTGAAGATGATGGTAATGATGATGATGATGGTGAAGATGATGATGATGGTGATGGTGATGATGGTGAAGATGGTGATTCAGACGCTCACACAGCCTTTCTGGACCGTGTCACACGCTGCAGCAGCAGATTAGTATTAGCAGCTTGTGTGTCAGCAGAGATCAGCCAGACTCTGAGCGCGCTCATTAACGGTGCTAATTGCTGTAGTAGCCGTGTAAACTTGGCAGGTTGGGACGACTTGGCCCGACTGTGCGGCCTAGAAATGTGTCCGAGCAGCGGGCCGCTGTCGGCCCTCCTCTCACCTTATTAACCATCCTCACTTCTACATGCTGACTCGGGCTTCTTCTCCTGTGGTGGACGGAGGAATGCTGCCGTGTGTCCCAGCTTTGTTCACCCTCACAGTCGTCACTGTGATGATGTTTTTAGAGCACAACAGGCCGTTTGTGCGCCGTGACCTCATCGTCATGCATCCTGTCGGCCATTGTTCTTCACACTCGGCTGTCTGTGTGTGTGTGCGTGTTTATAATGTCAATATTTTCCAGCAGTCCTGTGACCGTGACTCTGGTTTCTGCTGCGTGTCATTGAGCCGGTCCGACCTGTCGGAGCTGTTCTCCACACTTGTGAGTGGTTCCTGATGAGATGTGTGCAGGCAGCGGCCTTTGTTGCCGTCAGCGTGGTACAAATGAAAAGACCTCTTTCTTGTGCTGCCTCCAGCCCGGTTTGTGCTGCTTGAATGGATTTAATGAATGGCCCGGCCGGGGCCTCTGTGTGTGGGCCGTCAGTCTACTGTAGACCAGCTCTGGACATAGTTCTCTCTTTCTGACAGAGTACAGTTCATTTACAGCTCCTGTGGGGAGGACCTGAGTCTCTCACAGCCTTGAAGCCAAACATCTTATCCTCAGTTGTCTGGCAGCAGCAGGACTTCGTTTTAGGGAGCGAAGTCTCTCCAACTTGTTTGTAAGACCTGACATGGACCTCTGTTTGTTCCTCTCTTAGACCGAGTGGCCCCTCAGAGCCTCCACCATGGCCCTGGTTCAGCCTCTGCCCATATCTGCTGAGCCCCACAACCCTGGGCTCAGCGTGGGGGCTCGCAGACGACACCGCTCTGGCCCTTCACCCCCCATCAACGCACCTCCCTCCTCCACTCTGGATCCCATGGGTTCTGTCAGCAGCCTCATTCCCGCCCGCCCGGGCCCCTACCCGGAGCTAGGGGCCCGGGTTCGACGGCCCACGGCGGGAGCTTCCTGCCTGGGCCACGAGTCCCCTCAGGATGCCTTACTGCAGAACCTCCCACCGCTCAAGAAACAGAGCTCCATGACGTCCAGCAGGGTGGAGAAGGAGGGCGGGAACGGGAACTACACCTACCTGAGTGAGGACTATATGGACGGCTGGAACGAGAACCACCTGGCCCCTGTCAGTCCAGGAAGTGAGGCGGACGAGACAAAGGACGGATCGAGGCTGAATGGAATCATGGGGGGCCCTCCTCCAAAACTGATCCCGGTGTCAGGCAAGCTGGAGAAGGTGAGCCTGCTGACACCAGTGTGTGTGTGTGTGTCCTGTGTGTGTGTGTCCTGTGTGTGTGTGTCCTGTGAGTGTGTGTGTGTGTCCTGTGAGTGTGTGTCCTGTGAGTGTGTGTGTGTGTCCTGTCAGTGTAACGTCTTGTGTGTGTTCTTCCTTTAGAACATGGAGAAAACTGTGGTCCGGCCCACTGCCTTCAAACCCGTCATCCCTAAGAGCCGCGCCGCCATGCAGTATCTGTCCCCTCGCCACTGTGCCAACGCATCAGACAGCCTAAACAACCTGAACCTGCTCAGCCCCGCCCACAGGGAGGTGTCGCCTTCCTGCTCAGAGAAACGCAGCTCCTACAGCAGCGGCCGGAACGTCGGCGGCAGCAGCCAGTCCTGCTCGCTCTCAGACTCTGGTCGCAACTCCCTCTCCAGCCTGCCGCCTTACAACAGCACCGGCTACAGTCAGGCATCAGGAGAGGCGGCCGGCGGCCACCTGGAGCCCACTAAGAGCGCCCCGGCGCCGGTCGGTGCACATGGACACTCCAACTCAGACAGCGGGCGCTCCTCCTCCAGTAAGAGCACGGGCTCCGGGTCCATCAGCGGCCGGGGTCAGCCGCTGTCAGACAGCGGGTCCAGCGGGCGCTCTCCTGGCCCGGTGGAGGGTTATGAATGCGTGGTGAAGGACCTGGAGGACAAGCTGAGGGAGAGAGACCTGGAGCTGCAGCAGCTCAGAGACAACCTGGATGACAATGAAGCCGCAATCTGTCAGGTGGGTGTCGGTCCGAGCAGGATCGGGCTCTGGTCTCTGTGTGCTCTGACCCCTGTGCCTCCTGCTGTTGAAGGTCTATGAGGAGAAGCAGAAACGCTTTGAGCTGGAGCTGGAGGAGCTGAGGCAGGGCTGCGCCACCAGGATGCAGGTCGCCTCCCAGAAGGCCCAGCGAGCTCAGCAGGTGCTTCAGCTGCAGGTTAGAACCACAAATACACAGCGAACACTCACGGCCTGCACTGAGCGTGTCACTGATCTGATCTGTGATTGGCTGCAGGTTTACCAGCTGCAGCAGGAGAAGAAGAAGCTGCAGGAGGACTTCTCTCAGCTGCTGAAGGAGAGGGAGCAGCTGGAGGAGCGCTGCACCTCCTATGAGCACGAGAAGATCCAGCTGGGTCCTCGACTGGAGGAGACCAAGTGGGAGGTGAGTGGAGACGCAAAATGACATCACACAGCACAACAAAACAAATCAGTGACGTCTGATCTCTCTCCTCAGGTGTGTCAGAAGTCAGGCGAGATCTCGTTGCTGAAGCAGCAGCTGAAGGAGGTGCAGGGGGAGCTGGCTCAGCGCGTGGGCGAGATCGTGTCCCTGCGGGGTCAGCTCCGAGAGACCCGTGGCGAGCTGACCAACACCCAGGTGCAGCTGCAGGAAGCCCACGGCACGACCCGCACACGAAGCCTGGAGCTGGAGGTCTGCGAAAACGAACTGCAGCGCCGCAAGAGCGAGGCGGAGCTGCTCAGAGAGAAGGTGGGCCGCCTGGAGGGAGAGCTGGCCCACCTAAGAGAGGCTATGGCCAATCAGGGCCCAGCAAACAGACAGTGTCAGGCCTTCCAGGATGCGGAGGAGCACCTGCTCGCCTACGAGAGCGACGAGGCGAAGGCCCAGCGGCAGAGCAGCACGGAGGCCCTGCAGAACGTGCAGACGCAGATGGACAGGATGAGAGCCGAGCTGGCGTTCGAGCACCAGAGGGCCGAGCAGCAGACCGGCAGCTTCGAGGAGGAGCGGAAGATCTGGCAGGAGGAGAAGGACAAAGTGATCCGCTACCAGAAGCAGCTGCAGCAGAACTACGTGCAGATGTACCGCAGGAACCGCGAGCTGGAGCAAATGCTGCAGGAGCTCAGCCAGGAACTGGAGAGCAGAGAGGAGGACGAGGGCAGCGGCAACGAGATCAACTTTGATGAGATCGCTGCGACAGAAATCTGACCTCCTGTCTCCACACCCGTTTTTTTTTATTTGCACTACTGTCAGCTAAAGTTGCCCTTCATGCCACAGATCTGATGATGGTCACCTCAGCCCTCCTCCACTAACATCCTCTTCACACACTCAGAAGGTGTGTGTGTGAGTAACCTCTCCAACCTTTCACTCTCCTCCACCTCCTGTGTCGGCTGTGACTCCACCCTCCCACTCTGCCAGCCGTCATTAGTGGATGGAACCCACGGAAACCACACACTCAGAGTGTGTGTGTCTGCTTCCCTGTCTCAGATTGTGTGGGAACAGGCGGCATGTTTGTGCACTCATCTGTGGGGCCGACACATTAAACCTTCCACAGCAGGTGTCAGAGCTGGAGGTGTAATGTTGTAAAGGGTCATGAATAAAAAACACATTTTGTCTGACGCACATATTTAATGTTGAACCAGGTGTGAACATGGCCGATCGTCTGAATGAACATGAAGGTCAATCCACCGGCGTGGATCAGCTGTCTGACTCCAGCTGCTGTGAGGTGTGACGCAGGCTGCTGCACTGATGTTACACACTCTGTAAATACCCCTCACACACACACACACACACACAGGAAACACACACATGGCCACTGTGAATAGACCAAAGCAAAGTTGCGCACATTACACTCTGCTCCGACAGATATGACGCCTGTTTGTTCCTCAGTATAATTTTATAATCCGCGATCTTTGTATGAAGACATTAAATGTATATTTTCATGCTGTACATTTCTGGAACAAAGCCACGATGGTTTTAATTAAAAAAGACTAAATCTACGGGAGCTCAGCTGTGTTTTTGTTCTCCTCCTGTCACACTGTAGAGAAACGTCTCTGAGCAGCTCGTGTCTGCCCCCTTCTGGTCGAACGAGTCCGAATCTTGATTCCACCGAGGAGCTGAAGGCACACAGTAAAACAGCAGGAGCACCGATGATCATCACCACATGTGATTTACTGTCCTGTGAGGGCGCCGCAGTCCCAGCACGCCTCAGCTGTCTGTGTCAGAGGGTTTTGGGGACTTTGACAACAAACAGCATGGGGTCTTTGGCCTTGTTGCTGAAGGCTTTCCGGATGATGTCGACGGCGTGCTGGTGGGTCACTCCCTGCAGGGACACTCCGTCCACCGACAGCAACTCAAATCCCGCCTGGGACCGGAGGGAGAGGGGGGCACAGATTAGAGACTGCGGTGAGATCACATGATAGCCCGTCTCACCTGGCTTGTGTTACCTTGAGCACTTCACAGGTGGAGGCGGCTCCTCCAGGGAAGATCTTCTCGATCTTCACCGCCGGCTGGACCTTGGACTCCATCCCACCAGAGATGCTGATGCCTGCAGCGTCACAGAGCGGTGAGAGACGGACTCACACTGAACTGTGTGTGTGTGTGTGAGTGTGAGTTTACCCAGTGACTGCTTGGTCTTGGAGATGCTGACGGTCTTCAGCTCGTACTCGGCGCCGTTCTCCACCTGATGGCCGTTCATCTGTTGGCCCCCCATCTGCTGATCTGAACCAAAGACCTCTGAGAGCAGCGGTCGAGTCCGGCGCGCAGCGCTCTGCAGCGTGAACACCGTCTCTCTACTTCTGTCTCCACTTTTACTTTTAGAGTGTCCGTTTCTGACGAGGGACTGTCCCCTCTCTGAGTCCACCCTGTCTGGAGCCGAGTGCAGGGAGACCTCGTCAAAGTGGACAGAGCGGATGGTGCCGATGTCCGTCCGCAGAGGAGGCTGGGAGTCGCCGCTCCGGGCCAGCAGCCAGTTGGGAAGCATCGGGCTGGAGGAGGCGGGTCTGAGGTCTCCGGACTCTGCGTTGTATCCGTCCACCGGGATGTCCAGGAGTGGCGTGAAGGACCTGGGTGTCTGAGGCCTCTCTCTGGATCCTCGAGGCAACGTCAGGCTGAGCTTCTCCAGCTCGTCCAGCAGGTGGCTCTCCTTCTCCACCTCCTCAGCACTGTGGAGCTCGAAGCCTCCTCTGTAATCTGCAGGGACGGCAGAGGGATTCATGCCTGTATTTATTGGTTTCTGTCCTCTGTCTGAGCCTCCACAGAGGTCTTCCTCACATGATGAAGATGACCTATGGTGGAGGAAGTACTGACCTGGGATGGGAGTGATGAGGCGCCGTTTGGGGGCTCGGCCAGACAAAGGAGAGCGAAGAGGAGGCGTTCGGACTGAAACAGAGAAACCAGCTGATGTATGGTGTGTGACGGGTGTGCGTGTGTTCTGGATGCTGCTGATACACACCGGAGCGATACTTCAGGAGGTCGTAGGCTTCGACCTCGACTGCAGCCACCATGTTGTTGAAGAGACTGAGGTCAGACGGAGGAAGCAGCATCCTGAGAAAGAGCACAGGACATTTGGATCAGTGTCCCTCTGCTGGTTGTGGACAGCCGTGCCCCTCCCACAGTGTCCTGCTGTCCTGTCCTTCCTCACCTGACCTCTCTCAGCAGCAGCAGCTTCTCAGGACGGTCCAGCACCACCAGCAGGTGGCGTATCAGGTTCTCCACTGACTGCTCTGCTACGTACTGTGGGAGTGAACAGCGGTTTAATGTCGGCGTCAGAGGCGCAGCTCTGATGACACGCGAAGCTTCGTACCCTTCTGCACGTCTTCATCACCACAGCCACCTCCTCCTCCGTCAGCAGCCTGCGGCTCATGTCCTCCACCGCTCCCAGCATCTCTGAGTTTGGCGTGGCGCTAACCTGGCGGCCTCCTGAAACGTGTGAAGCAGTCACAGATTAAAGAGGAACAGGATCCACACCACCAGCTCCAAGTCACGAGACTGAATAAACTGCAGCTACCTCTGCCTCTGTCTGAGGACGGGGACTTGGAGCGCCCTCTGGAGGCGTCTTTCCTGCGCCCCCCTTTGAACAGCAGGTTCACGAAGGTCTTGGAGCGCTGCAGGGTGCCCTTCTCCTCCGGGTCCTTCCCTTTCTGCTTCTTCTCTTTCTTTTGTTTGATTTCTGTGATCAGACACCAGCTGTCACTCATGTGTCTGCCTCCGCCCCCTCCATGAATCCCCACCCTCACCTGCCACGGTGACCTGGCTCTGCGACCGGCTGATGGGCCGGCTCGGCCTGCTCAGAGCCAGCAGCACGGCCGTCTTTGGCGACTCTTTCCTCCCTCTTCCTCCCTCCTCCTCCCCCCTGCGGATCACGGTGTCTTTCAGCAGGGTGGTTGGTCCGAGGCTGCGGGTGGTGTCGGCGCCGGCCCTCTGAGAGGACAGGTCCGTCTGCATGGCAGTCTCCGTCCGCTCAGACTCGGGTCTAGACAAAAAAACAAACATCATGAGCTCTAACCTGTGGTCTGTCGCCCCCTGTTGGTCGTCTCCAGTCTGACCCTGACCTCTGGTCCTCGGTGGAGATGGAGACGTCCACCATGTCTGAGCCGAACGGCAGGCTGGGCGGGAACATGACCTGCGACAGGCCGCTCAGAGAGCTGACCGGGGTGCCGGAGGACAGAGACGAGGCGGAGGAGTTGGACTCTGAGCCCTGGGAGGAACATTTCTGAGCACCGTTGGCCACTGGGGAGGAAACAGAGACCGTGGTCGTCCTCCATGCAGACAGAGTAACTGACACATGAAAACATACGTACACTTGTTCAGCCAGCGGTACTCTGCCACCATCTCCTTATAGGCCGGGTACCGTCCCGCTTCCTGTGCAGAGATGACCACAGATATGCAAATGAGATACAGTGGAGAGCCTGAAACATTTATGGGACGGCCATATTTGATAAAGAGTAACCTGAGACGCTCCTCCCCCTCCCCCTCCTCCTCCTCTTCGTCACATTTCCCTTCCTGACTCTCTGCTAACCTTTGATAGTTGTGCTGCTTTCTAACTCTGGTTTCCACGAACCAATCGAAAGGATCGCCGAACAAAACTCAGAGCGGCTCAGTGCTCCCAGCAGCACCTGATCCGGCTGCCTGGTGAATAATGCACACGGCCTGGCTGTTTTTCACAGCGCGAAACCCAACCTCAGCAAGTAAAGTGAGCGAATATTACAAGTGCATGCCAGCTGTCAGCCACACACACACACACACACACACACTCTCTCTCACACACACACACTCTCACACACAGTCTGTTTTCATGTGAGAGAATTCCAGATGAAAGGCAGACAACAGGTCAGAGAGGCGCTGATGCTTTCTCATAACAAAGAGTCAATATGGAAGCTGATACAACACTGCTGCTGCGGACACAGTGATCACACACACACAGACACACACACAGAGACACACACAGGGAGACACACAAACACACACAGAGAGACACACACAGACACAGTGATCACACACACACAGAGACACACACACAGAGAGAGACACACACACACACACAGAGACAGAGAGACACACACAGAGACACACACAGAGACACACACAGACACAGTGATCACACACACACAGAGACACACACATACAGACAGTTGTGTAATGTGTTATTTTAAACAGCCTTGTTGTGTCATAGACAACATCATTTAGCCTCCCAGAATGCATCTGTTCCGTGTCCTCTGTCCACTAAAATCCTGTCTGTGTCCCCCTTTCAGAGGCTGCTTCCTTCAAAGGCTGTTGTTGTAGACTGATGATGTCACAGCGGCGCCATGAGCCTCCTTCAGAGGCGTCTTTCTTTCCCCTGTTAGTGACGGATGCATCAGGTGGATCCACACCCCGACATATCCCAGGATCCATTGCTCCGGTGATGGACTACAGTACAATACACTGGTTGTTAAGTCAGACTGTCTGTTTATCATAATTTGCTGTTGCCTAGCAACCAGCCGTTGGTTTGGAGTCCAGTGATGGATCCTGGGATATGCTGCGCAGTGAAGGATCCACCGGATGCACCCTTTGTTAGCAGAGAGAAGGAGGAGGTTGCGTCGCTGTGATGTCATCAGGCAGGAGGCAGCCTGTGGGCGGGGCCACGGGTGTAGAACTCTCAGGTGTAACCCGGACTCTCACCTTGATGGTGAGCATGACGTGGGTGTGGCTCTTCAGCACCTCCACCGCGCTGCTGTGGCTGATGTCCTCAAAGCTCACTCCGTTGGCTGCCAGGATCTGGTCCCCCATTTTGATTCCGTTCTGCTCCGCCAGGCCGCCCGGGTCCAGTCTGAGACAGCGAGACGTTCAGCACCAGCACCAAAGACTGTCCAGAGGCAGACGTTCGGTACCTACTTGGAGACGTAGATGCCCAGACCGAACTCCTTCCCCCCGCGGATGTTGAAGCCCAGGCAGTAGTCATCAGAGGTGGTGTAGAGGTGGACGATCCTCCGCAGGGCGCTGCCTGAGCTCGCCTCCGACGGCGTCTGGCCGCTCTCCTCCACCACCATCCGCCGGTGGATCAGATCCACCCTGAAAAGTGCACACATCAACGACTGCCCTTCAAAATAACAGGGTAGAGACGATGAACGAGGAGCCCCCCCTCACCAGGTGGTCTTCTCCTTGGAGTAGCGGATGCCGGGGACTTTCCCCACCCGCCTCACCACCATCCTCAGCCTGTTGTTTCCTGTCAGCACCTTCACCGCGCTGCTCATGGTGATGCTCTCCAGGCTGATGCCGTTCACCTCCACCAGCTTATCTCCAACCTGCAGGCCTGCTGCCTCTGGAACCAACACACCGTTTACACACACACACACACACCGCCCCGGCATTTATCTCCACACCCACCGGCCGTGCTGTCGTCCTCCACCTTGCTGACGAAGATGCTGAGGCCGTGCTCGGAGCCTCCGCGCACGCTGAAGCCCAGCTTCCCGTCCACGCTCTTGTCCACCGTGATGGTGTGGAGGTCCTCGCTGTCGTCTCCACCTGGAAGCACCCAGCACTGACCTCAGAGGCGGTGCACGCAGCAAAGAGTCTAAGTCTAAGTAATCTGCTCCTCACCATCCACAGGAGAGTTGATGAGGATGACCCGGCCCATGGGCGAGGAGGATCGGATTCCACGCCGTCGCTGCTCCTTCTTCCGTAAGAGGTTACGTGTAGCCGTGTGTGACCCCTGAGTCCCGGGGGTCTTCTCCCTGCGGGAAGGGTCTGACGACTGAGCCATGGCAGCTGGAAGGGTCTGCTCTCAGGGCTCAGCTCCAGGTGGAGGAGTCTGGTGGAGGAGGAGGAGGAGGAGGAGGAGGAGGAGGAGGAGGAGGAAAAAGAGGAGGAGGAGGAGGAGGAGGAGGAAAAAGAGGAGGAGGAGGAGGAGGAAGAAGAGGAGGAAGAAGAAAGAAGAGGAAGAGGAGGAGGAGGAGGAAGAAGAGGAGGAAGAGGAAGAAGAAGAAAGAGGAGGAGGAGGAGGAAGAGCAGCAGCAGGGTCAGACAGTGTGCCCTCTGCCTCCTGAAAGTGCTTCAGAGTGAATGTGACTCACTGATGCAGGATGCTCTGCAGCATGACAACAGACCGTCTGACTCCCTGCAGTCACACTGTGCTCCCATCATGCACTTCTCTCACCTGTTTTAGGGACAAACACACACACACACAAAACAAACACACACACACACAAAACAAACACACACACATACACACAACAAACACACACACATACACACAACAAACACACACACATACACAAAACAAACACACACATACACACAACAAACACACACACCTCCTGCGGGTCAGAATCAGGACTTAATTGGTTTATTTTGGGTTATTTAAGTCAGACCTGACCCACTTGCAGAATCAGGAGGTCACATGGTGCTGTAACCATGGTAACGTGTCACTAAACTTAACCCGTGTCCTCGTGTCGTCAGCTCGGGGTTTCCCCGGTCTGTCAGCACCGCAGCACTCAGCAAAGATGAAACATTACTAATCAATTCACAGTTAATCAGTCTGATTAACCGTTTAACGTCTTGCTGACGTCATTTTCTCCGCTAAAGATCCCCAGACTCAGATAACTGCTCCTGTGGAGGAGGCGCAAACACTCACCGCACAGCTCAGGCTGGAGGCGCAGAGCGGAGTCCATCCCGCACCGTCAGCGCGCCTGGGTCCGTCATGTTTGCGTGCAGAGGCTCAGCGCACCTGAGAGCGGACACCTCTAAGCCCCGCCCACAGGCCGCGCCGATTGGCTGGACTCTGGCGGAATGCAGGCGTTTGATTGGATGAATAACGTGTCAGTCTCTCTGCTTCCTGCTGCACCAGGAAACAGTGAACGTGCACTCTAACACGTCACTCTTTACTGTAAACATGGTTTGTTTTACTTCGTGTGATGTGTGTTCAGATGGAACCTTCTGGGCTTTCCCTGTGTCACATGGTCTGTATTACAGGCAATGAGTCAGAGCTGAAACAGCGCCCCCTTCAGGATGGAAGCTGATGTCACTGAGCTTTTATTGTGAAAGTGACACTGAACCAGTCCAGATCCTGGCTCTGACGGTCCAACACGTGGACACGTCCTCCCAGCAGTGAAACACGGAGACAAGCTGAGAACAAAGACGTTTTATTGTTTGCAGGAGGTCACAGAGGACGCCGAGCGTCAGAGATCAGGCCTGCTCCCTCACAGAGTTTAGAGACAGGCCGTCATTAACACACGCAGCGCCTCACACACCACAACCTACACAACGCCGTCACACGTCCCATGTGCACTTTAACTTCTCCACATGCAGCATTACTTCAGTGCCAGCGGCAGCGGCTCCTGCGAGATCCTCCTGGCAGCCCGGATCACGTCCCCCGTGCTGACTTTGTCTCCAAACTCGACCTCCCTGTGCTCCAGAAGGACCCCCTGCAGCGACATGAAGACACTGAGCGCTCGAATCCTGTGTGCAGGCCTGTCACTGTAAGCCGTCACCTCACCTGCTGTCCTGGTCCAATGACGAAGACGCCGCCCAGGACGAAGCCCTCTCCCAGCACGTTCCCCATGAAGCCCTTCTGAAAGGCCCTCAGGCCGTTCATCCACACGCCGACACGCAGGAAGCCCAGCAGGCCCAGCCTCCGCTCACGAGGTCCATAGAACCGCCTCTGTAACAGAGCAGAACAACCGCGCTGATTTCACACCGAGGAAAACTGGCTGGATCCGGTCTGAAGATGGACACAGAGAACTGAGAACCTCTTTATCCAGGAAGATCTCCCCCTTAAAGTACGGTCTGAAGTTCTGGACCTCTGTGCCGACGTCCTCCTTTACCACCGCGAACAGAGGGACCCCGAGCTCGTCCAGCTGGGGTTTCAGAGAGGACAGCTCTGCAGCCTCCTGCACACACACACACACACACACACACAGAGTCAGGTTTTTAAAGGCAGGACCAGACCTGCAGACTCCATAAGAACAGACCAGGTGTCAGGGCCCAGCACCGACCCGGGCCTCTGACAGTAGACGTACCTCTCTGCACAAAAATCATCCAGGACGTCTGACCGCCATGACAACGGCCCCGGACCTCTCCCACAGAGTCCGGGCCTTCACGGTCTTCTTTTCTGAAGGTAGAACAGAACTTCAGCCATCAGTAACATCCTACAGCTGTGTGTGTGTGTGTGTGTGTGTGTGTGTGTGTGTGTGTGTGTAAACTGGTGTATTGACAGATCAGCACACACACATTTGTACAGTCACGTTTATGACCTGGTTATTCTGGCTCGATGTGAACTGTAGTTACATAATTTGACCACTAGAGGGCAGACAGACAGAAAGCTGCTAAGCTAATTCTGTTTAGTTTAAGCCTGCCGTAGCTAAAGCTAGCAGAAAGCTCTTCGGTTAGCCTGTTAGCCAAACATAAGACGATATAAACAGAGACTTTATAATCATTCATCTTCACTGAAGTAGAAAAGTTTGGAAGCTAACTCTGAAGCTAACTCTGAAGCTAACTCTGAAGCTAACTGCTGTCCTGCCCGCAGTGATGTAAACAACAAAGATGGCGGCCTCACCTCCCTTCAGGGTCTTCAGCTCGGTATCCTCCAAATGTTGGAGCGAAGCTCTGAGCGGTGGCGTCAGGAACATGTCGGTGAAGAAGTTCATCACGCCGGTGATGAAGCCGCCGACAGCGGCCGCAGCGTTTCCGAGGAGCGCCGTCATCCCCCCGGTCCGCCGGTCCGCCTCCAGCTGGAGCTGCTGCGACCGCATTTAAACCCGCGGTCCACGTCCCGCCCCGCGTGGACCCGCGGCCTGATGACACGCAGCTGCGCTTTATCAACAGAGGCACTGTGCGCCGAGACCTTCCTCCTCCTCCTCCTCCTCCTCCTCCTCCTGCTGCTGCAGGTCAAAGGTCAGTCAGGAAGTTACAGATTTTGGACGTTGCGTCTGTTTGTGTAATCACTGTAAATCCCACGTGGCTCCAACGTTGTGACACTGCTGCTGGTATGTGAGCCAACTGGGCCGCTTATACAACACACACAGACACACACACACACAGACACACACATACACATACAGGCACACACACACACACACACACACACAGACACACACACACACACACACACACACACACAGACACACACACACACACACACACAGGCACACACACACAGACACACACACACACATACACACACACACACATACACATACAGGCACACAGACACACACACACACACACACACACACACATACACATACAGACACACACACACAGACACACACATACACATACAGGCACACACACACACACACACACACATACACACACACACACATACACATACAGGCACACAGACACACACACATACACATACAGGCACACAGACACACACACACACACACACACACACATACACATACAGACACACACACACACAGACACACACACACACACACACACACATACAGACACACACACACAGACACACAGACAGACACACACACACACACACACACAGACACACACACACACAGACACACACACACACAGACACTTTGACACAGATGAAAACGACCCTCAGAGTTTAGAGTTTTCTGTTTATGTGTTTTTATTGTTTCCACTTTTCAAACATCTTCATCACTGATCAGCTGTGATCTGTCCCTCCTCCTCCTCCTCCTCCTCTTCCTCCCCCTCCTCCTCCTCCTCCTCCCCTTCCTCCTCCTCCTCCTCCTCCTCCTCCTCCTCCTCCCCCTCCTCCTCCCCCTCCTCCTCCTCTTCCTCCTCCTCCTCTTCCTCCCCCTCCTCCTCCTCCCCCTCCTCCTCCTCTTCCTCCTCCCCCTCCTCCTCCTCCTCCTCCTCCTCCTCCTCCTCCTCCTCCTCCTTCCTCCTCAGAAACAGCACAGTCAGCGTTACAACACTATGACTGTGGACATGTGACCTCATTGATCCGCTCAGGGACCATCACCGCTGCTCCACCTTCAGCTAGGAGCCGTCCTCATCAGCTGGAGCTTTATCAGGCGTCTCTGTCACGTCCCCGTCTGCCGGAGCTGAGCTACCAGACGCCCCGGCCGTCTCCTGAAAGGACAGAAGAGTTCAGGTTAAACTTTAACCCTTTGTGTGTGCTTCTGTGACTCTCTGAGGAGGAGGACTGAGTCATACCTGTTCCTCAGGAGGAGGGGGAGGACCTGGTTGTGGTGTCTCCTCCTCTTGTTCTGGTTCGAGGTCCTCACTCTGTGGAGCGGAGGCTGTCTCCTGATGGACGGAGTCGTCAGGTTTATCAGTTCGATCTTCTCCAACCTTACAGAGCAGAAAGGGCGTAGATTAGATCAAGTAATGATCACATTGATCCTCATTCAGCCGGATTCTGTCTGTCCTCTGTGCCTGAAACTCAATCACTCCTCCTCTGTCCTCCTCTGTCCTCATCTGTCCTCCTCTGTCCTCATCTGTCCTCCTCTGTCCTCCTCCGTCCTCCTCTGCCTTCATCTGTCCTCCTCCGTCCTCCTCTGCCTTCATCTGTCCTCCTCTGTCCTCCTCTGCCTTCATCTGTCCTCATCTGTCCTCCTCTGTCCTCCTCCGTCCTCCTCTGCGTTCATCTGTCCTCCTCTGCCTTCATCTGTCCTCCTCCGTCCTCCTCTGCCTTCATCTGTCCTTTTCTTTCCTCTCTTCTCCCCCAGTCTGTCCTCAGCTCTCTGTCTCATTATTGACATGATTGTTTCATTCTGACATGAACTCAGACGTGTCTCCTCACCTGTCCTTCATCCTGACGACCTCCTTCCTCCTCCCTGGCCTCCTCCTCTGCTGTCTCCTGGCAGGCGCCGGGCTCCACGTCAGCGTGTTCCTCTGGTTTCTCTGGTTCCTCTGGTTTCTCTGGTTCCTCTGGTTCCTCGGCCTGTGCAGGCTCAGAGATCTGTGGATGTTTGTGCTCTTAGAGTGTGTTCACACACCAGGCGCAGGCTGCACCTGTCGCATCCCCAGGCCTGGACCAGTTTGTTTTTTCAGGTCCCAGACCTGGTCCAGGCCTGGGACCTGAAACACTGTTCTCTGTGACACACTGACCTTTGTGGACTCTTCCTCTGTGATCCTTCGCTCCTCGTCCCTCAGCCTCTCCTGGTGTGAGGCCTCCTCTCTGGCTTTTGCCTGCTCCTCCTCCAGGAGGACCAAACGGGCCTTTTTCTGCCAACACAAAGTGTCAGAGTGAACTGCTGCGTGATGCTGCCCCCTGCTGTCCATGCCCGCACACAGCAGCTCACCTCCGCCTCGTACTTCACGTTCGCGCTGTGCTTGTAGAGCCAGTGAGCCAGAAACCGGATGGGTCTAGCCGGCCTCCGCTCCACCACCTCAGCCAGTGCTTCCGCCAGACAGTCCCCCAGGTGGGTCTTTATGTAGTCCGCGTCCATGCTGCTCCTCCTGAAACACAGCAGCTGGCAGGAGGCCGTTAGCTCCTCTGGATGTTTCTGTGTGACTGAGTGTCGGTGTTCAGGGAATAACTGAACACTTCAAGCAGGAAACAGAGTGAACAAACCTCTTCTAGATCCGCGCGTCTGTTTGGCGTCTCCATGGAAACGGTGTCACATCATTAGTGCTCCCCTCGGTCTGCACCGTTGGTTCCTACTCACCGCTTCAGTTATTGGGACTGAATAGTTGTTTATTCAATTATTAAATTAGTGTATCTAATGTTTCATGTTTCCTATGTTTGGGCTTGTACAGTCCAGTTTTATTTTTGTTCTGTTTATCAATATATCAATTGATTATTTACAATACTTGTATATATTTATAGTCCCTCTACATAGCGCTCTGTTTGACTGTGGCTACAAACAGTGGAAGCTAACTGACTGCTCTCATTGATCGGGAGCAGTCTGAACGTCACTGTAATGATAAGTGTTATGAGAGGAACCACCCACAGGGGGCGATGTAACTTCAGGATTAACTATATGCACTGAGCATGTAAACGGAGATGAAGAAGAGAACATTAACAGTAACTAGCTGGTGCTAGTAGCAGACTTGTTCATATGAATAAAGTTTACAGTCCCTGTGTGACGTCATCAGCGCTGAGGAGCAGCAGCGTGTGCTGAGCTCCTGTGACAGGAGAAGGTGGGAAAATCTCAGCGGGCTCCGTTTCCAAGAAACACATGACACCCAGTTAACATTTGTAATCACAGATATCATTTCCACGTATAATCATACTGCACACCTTTCAGCCAGATATAGCCCCACATCCACAGGAGCCAGTCAGAGCAGGGGCCCCGGGACAGACCCCGCCCTCAGTGTGAGGAGCTCCACCTGAGGGCTCCGGGGCTGGAGCCGTTCAGACTGTTGTTGACTCATCATATTTCATGTTTTATTCATCTGGAACAGAGACACAGACTGAACAACCTGTGTAAATGTGACACGGTGTGTGTTAACCCTTTATTGGAAATGTTCACTTTATGTTTGTGTACAAAGGCTGAGCAGGCTGAGATGAGACAGGATGTGAGGACAAAGTTTAATTAAATGAAAGAACAAACATATAATATCATCAGGACTAAAACATGTTGGAAAACTGCAGCGTGTTTAAACCAGTGAGGAAAAAAGAGAACGACATGAAAACCAGGCTGTAAATATTCAGGCGCTTCTGAAAGTGCTCACATGTCACACACATAAATACATGTTCTTTTCATCCTCAGGTGACAATCATACACTGCAGGAGGCCTGTGTGTGTGTGTGAGAGAGAGAGATCTGTGTGTGTGTGTCTGTGATCTGTGTGTGTATGTGATGTATGTGTGTGTGTGCCTGTGTGTGAGAGAGAGAGAGATCTATGTGTGTGTGTGTATGCCTGTGTGTGTGTGTGTGAGAGAGAGAGATCTGTGTGTGTGTGCGTGCCTTCCTGTGTGTGTGTGTGTGTATGTGCCTTCCTGTGTATGCCTGTGTGTGTGTCTGTGTGTGTGTCTGTGTGTGTGTGTCCACACGGTCAGGGACATGTGGACCTCCGTCCCCTCCTCCGCCCTGCAGCAGCAGGTCCTGCGCGGCTCCCAGCTGTGTGGGAAGCGGCTCCGCGGCTGGAGTGTGAACGGTCTGATCTGATCCTACCTGCAGCGGCTGCTCCGGTTTCACTGCAGGACTCTGCTCTGCGTCAGCAACAGCTGTGTGCGGCCCCGCGCTGCTCCACAGCGGAGCTGCGTCCTCAGCGCGCGGCTGCAGCGGAGACTCGACGGCTTTCGGAGCTCCGTGGACTCAGCGGGAGCTGCGCGGTGCGGTCAGAGGTGAGCGGCCGCGCTGCGGGCTTTGCTGTCGAGATGCATGCGGCCGGAAAGTTTGCTGCAGTTTGGATTTGTGCGCAGTTTTTGCGTTTCTTTGAGTCGCCACGCGTTCTGATGTCAGAGCTGTAACGCGGCTCGCCGCCTCCTCCTCCTCCTCCTCCTCCTCTTCCTCGCAGTAATCTGCAGCTTTCTGCTCGTTCGCTGAAGGTAAAGTTTGATTTTGAGCAGAACGCGGCGCCTTTGGTCCAATAATAAACATGTCACTGAGCTTTGGTCAAATTTGGAGCTGCGGGGTTCTGTCTGTGTTGTGGAGGTGCGTGCACGCGCAGACTGAGAGGGGACAGACTGCGCATGAGCCTCAGGACAGGCCCGCTCCTTCACCTGTCAGGTCCAAGTGTCCCCCAGCAGACAGCTGTGGACAGAGTGGACCCGCTGCAGACAAAGTGTCGGTCCTGGTGGCAGGCTGTGATGCTGTGAGGACATGTGTGTGGACACTGAGGGGACACTGTCCATATGTCACAGGACGTGCAGTGAGGACGCTGTCTGTGAGGCCTTGGCGTGAGTTTTCACTTATCTGAGCGGCCCTGTTGTCTTCCTCAGCAGGACCCTGTCCGTGTGTCCTGCATCACATGTTCTTGGACGCACAAGGTGTCGGTTTTGAGTTTCTTTCACCAACAGAGCCCATGTGACCGCTTGGCCCGGCCGCAGTTTTCCAGAGTGTTCAGGAGGTGAAGTGAGGTCACGCAGAGGAAAACTTTTCTAAATCGCCCCACTTGTCGATGGACACTGTGGACGTTGTGTGAGGACGTGCTGTGAACATGATAATAACTCCCGCATGTAATCTGCTCAGGTTTCTGTGGGTCTAAAGGCCAAATGGGTCAGTCTGAGAGGCGACTTCAGTCCTGCCTGCTGTCCACTCTCTGTCCTTTACACGATAAAGAGGACGTCCTGTGTATGAGCTAACATCATGTGGTGATCCAGCAGGCCTGCAGCAGGCTGTGGGTCCTTTCTGGGCTGCTAGTCCCACTGAAGGACTGTTTCCATGTCCACCTGCTGAGGACAGAGCCCTCTGTTCACAGCATTCTTAAATCTGTGTGTGTGTGTGTGTGTCTGTTTGTAGAAGCAGTCTATACAAACACAAAAGGCGTTTTTCCACTGCAGGAACTAACAGAGCATTTAGACCAGCCTGGTTCCCACTGAGGCGTCTTTCTCCTGGGAAGGTTTTTTGGTTGAAACTGAAGGGTGGATTATGGAACCTCAAAAACAAACAAACAGCAGCTGATGGGTCGGAGGTCTGAGTCAGCTGGCCGGTCCAGGTCTGTCACCCCTCAGCATCGTAGTGCCGCTGCCCCCAGCGTGCGGTCAGGTGGGGGGCGGGAGCTGACTGATGTTGTTTGTTCCTGCAGTGGAAACAGGCCGGCTGCTTGGACCCTTCCTTCGTGTGATGCCTGCGTGGCCTCTGAAGGATCTGAGCTGCACTTTGGGAATGTGTCCTTGATGGAGGCAGGATTTGTGCGCCGTGTTAGCGCCCGGGGTTCGAGCCTGCAGCAGAGCCCTCACAGCTCCTCGGCACGCAGCGACAGCAGCTGTGCTCTCAGCAGCTGATGGAGCCGTCAGCCCGCAGAGGGCCTGACCCTGATGTGATTGTGTCTGCTTTAAGGTGGGTGACAGGGTGATGGAGGAGGGCTGCGATCGGACCCCGGCAGCAGCACGGCCCCTGTCAAAGGACAAGTGGATAAAAGCTCTTGTTTGCTCTGCGGAACGCCCGTTTACAGCCTCACCACATTCCCCGGGGCGGCAGACGTCTGCCTCTAACTCCCAGCATCCTCGGCTCCACGGTGAAGCCCGAGTGGACCGTCTCTGTGGGTCTGTGCCTGAACCCACGCTGCCCTGTGACAAAAGCCAACAGAGAGCTGGGCTTGTTTCCGGAGGTGAATATTGGCATTCACATTCCGCGGCCAGCTAGAGTAACGGAGAGGTGTCCGCATTACCCGCTCCCTCTGCTCCGCTGGAATGTCACAGGTCATATGGCCCTCACTGACATGCAAGCTGATATATATATTACTGTCGGGAGGCTTCTGAAATCCAGCGTCCCCTCTTCCTGACAGCTTGAGTGGAATCAACTGTCCACCGACTGTCCACAGAAAGCACAGAGAGCAGATCTGTCTCTGCTGCTCCCTGAGCTCAGCAGTGGGACCTTCATTTCTACACCAGGACAACACAAACACACAGCGGGCGGGGCTGGACCCCCTTTTATTTTGACATCCTGGTCCCAGTATGTGGTGGTCCTGAGCCTGAACCCCCAGTCCAGCACTGCTTCTTGTTGTTAATGCACAGAAAGCAGTTCCTGCGTGAGGCGGGTCAGCGGACCGCCGTCCTGCAGGACTGTCTGGAGTTTGGCAGGCTGCACTCTTTTAAAAAAGGACCTTTGATGGCCTCAGCAGGAGCTGCTGTGATGTAATGCAATCAGGAACTGTTCCCCGTGAGCCGCAGAGAAACACATCCACACTCAGGATGTGTATTTTAAGGCTGGCTCGTGGCAGAGAGCGGCAGGGGCCCCCGGATGGGAGGATGAGGGCGGTTTGGCAGGGTGCGGGAGGTGTAGGCCCGTCCAGGTGGACACTGTTGTCGTGATTGGCTGCTTTCTGCCGACCTGCGTTCAGGTATTGTCTCAGAGCGGGGCTGTGATCTGGAGCAGGGTTCAGATGGTGGTATCAAGGAGGGGTTCAGAGGCTCCAGTGTCACGCTGCGGGGGGGCGCAGGGCGCTGAGGGGGGCTGTAAAGTGCGGCTGAGCGGCGGAAGCTCCGTGTGTTTGGGGCCCCGTGTAACACAGAGAGGAGTCAGCTGGCATGCCGTCCTGTTTATCGGAGGGATGTGAGGCGCAGGGCGAAGACTGGGCCAGGAAGGAATGAGCAGAGTCATCGGCCTTCTGTAACTCGACGCGCCGCCTTGATTGCCTGAAGCAGCTGGGCAGCCACCGTATCTGTGCGAGCGTGTGCGCCCCCTCACATGTGTGTGGACGTTTAATGGCCGTCTGAGTGCTGACCAGCTGCTATCAGGGCGCATCAGTCTGCCCCCCGATACTCAGGACCAGTCCTCGACCCCAGACCTGCTGATTCACGCCTGTGTTCTGTCTGTGACGGCGTGGACGCATCCAAGTAAAGTTATCTCTGATATGAGAGAATGTGCAGGAAATGAGGATCAGTGTTGTTGGTTTCTTTTACTGATGAGATGATTGGAGCTGCTGCTGTGTGGACCCTGCACAGACAGGACTCAGACAAAGTGCTCCTGACTGCTGGGTAAACATATCAAAGGACGTAAGCAAACCCTGCTTGGACCGGCACGCCGCGCCTGCTAAGCTAATAAGTAATCTGATGTACACAAGTAATGTCACAGTGTCTTGGTGGGAAAGTCCGAGCTCTGTCTCTGAGAGTGTCCAGGCAGAGAAGCCAGGAGGGGGGAGGAGGGTTCTGGTTCATACTGAGACACTGAAGCACATGTGGACTCAGCAGGTTTTAAAGCTTCAGCTTTTGTCTGATTGAGATCAGAAGTAGAAAAAAAAGGTTCAAGAGACAAACTGAGGAGGGTTAAAAAGTCTGAGTGCTGCCTCCTGATCTGTCTAAAATCTCCTGGTCCCTCTCCAGCTCCTTCTAGGGAAACCCCGGTGTGGCGGTATCCCTTCGCGATGCAAAGATGGCGTCCCTGCTTCCTCCCCGCGATGCGTTCCGGCCTTTCACCCAGGAGTCGCTGGCGGAGATCGAGAGGCTGGCGGAGGAAAGGAAGAGGGCCGCAGAAGTAGAAGGTCATGGGGAGGAGGAGGAGGAGCCGGCGGGTCCGAACGCTGATCTGGAGGCGGGAAAGAGTCTGCCTATGATCTACGGAGACCCTCCTCCGAGCCTGCTGAACACGCCCCTGGAGGACCTGGACCCCTTCTACAAAGCACAGAAAGTCAGTCTACACGTGTGTGTGAGGGTTGTGGCTCTGCAGGTTTGTGTGCATGCCGTCACCTCTGTGTGTTTTCCAGACTTTCATCGTAATCGGCAAAGGAAACACCATCTTCAGGTTCAACGCTGAGCCGGCCTGCTACACCCTGAGCCCCTTCAGCCCGCTCAGGAGGGCCGCCATCAAGATTCTCATCCACTCATATCCTTTCAAAGCAGCTCTAATCCTCGCAGAGCGTGCGCTGTTAATCTGTGTTTCCTTAATCCTGATTTACATTATTCAGCATGTTCATCATGATCACCATTCTGTCCAACTGCGTCTTCATGACCATGAGCAACCCGCCGGCGTGGAGTAAGACCGTGGAGTGAGTACACCTCCCTCCTGGTGTGTTGCAGTGTTCTCACCGGCCCCTCTGACCCGCCGTGTCCCTGCAGGTACGTCTTCACCGGGATCTACACCCTCGAGGCCACGGTCAAAGTGCTGTCCCGGGGTTTCTGTGTCGGGTCCTTCACATTCCTCAGAGATCCATGGAACTGGCTGGATTTCATGGTGATCAGCATGGCGTGAGTCACAGAAGAGTCTCGTGTTCGTCATTTGTTGGGTCTGTTCTGCACTGATGAGCGGTGTGTGTCTGCAGGTACCTCACCGAGTTCGTCGACCTTGGCAACGTGTCCGCCCTCAGGACGTTTCGTGTCCTTCGAGCCCTTAAAACCATCACTGTGATTCCTGGTACTGGTTCTGGTTCTTTTGTGTTTGGCAGGCTGCAGACTTCAGTTCACTGAACAGCCACAGGTGTCACTGTTCACGATGATTGAAGGCATTTAAATATTCTGATGGTGTCATGTGACCTCTCCTCCGGCAGGTCTGAAAACCATCGTGGGCGCTTTGATCCAGTCGGTGAAAAAAATGGGGGACGTGATGATCCTGACCGTCTTCGCCCTCGCCGTCTTCGCCCTGGTCGGCCTCCAGCTCTTCATGGGAAACCTGCGACAGAAATGCGTGCGGTGGCCAATCCTGATGAATGACACGGCGTTTAACGACACGGTGCCCTTCAACGAGACCGCGGCCGCCAACTACACGACGTATTTCAACAGCACCTTCAACTTCAGCGCGTACATTGAAGACACAGGTGTGTATGGTCTCCGGCTGCGGCGTCTTGGGGGAGGAGGTTTAACACGCTCTGCTCTGTCCACAGAGAACCACTATTACTTGGAGGGCAGCCTGGACGCCCTGGTCTGTGGGAACAGCTCGGATGCCGGGTACGTGAGCTCTGAGCTCTCAGGTGAGGTCAGGTGTGGTTTGTGGTCAGCTGACTCTTCTTCCCTGCTGACAGGAGGTGCCCAGAGGGCTTCACCTGCATGAAGGCTGGGAGGAACCCCAACTTTGGCTACACCAGCTTCGACTCCTTCGGCTGGGCCTTCCTCGCCCTCTTCAGGCTCATGACCCAGGACTACTGGGAGAACCTCTTCCAGCTGGTTGGAACGACTTTGTGGTCTCTGATCATTTTAAAGCCACAGTCAGGAGGAGAACCCTGCCCTTAGTTCTCGCAGCTTCTTCTTTGCTCCTCACACAGATCCTGCGGGCGGCTGGAAAGACCTACATGCTCTTCTTCGTGGTTATCATCTTCCTGGGCTCCTTCTACCTCATCAACCTCATCCTGGCGGTGGTGGCCATGGCGTACGACGAGCAGAACCAGGCGACCCAGCGGGAGGCCATTGAGAAGGAGGAGGAGTTCCAGCGGCTGCTCGAACAGCTCAAGAATCAGGAGCAGGTCTGAGACCCGTCAACGTGACCCTGATTCTAAAGGTTACAGCTGACTGAGGATTTTTTACCTGACAGGCTCAAGCTCTGGGCAGCCGTGTCACTCTGACCAGTAAGGAGTCGCTGAGTCATCACACTGCGTCTGAGGTGGCGGATGACGAGCGCAGCCTGGATCACGAGGACGCTGTGAAGGACTGCAACGGGAGGATTGTTCCCCGTTTGATGATCAGAGCACCCACCATGGACCAGGTCAGGCCCTGCCATCAATAATCTGGATTAGAGTGTGAAATGCTTGATGAGTCATTTTAAAGTTGTGCCCTCACATCCGACAGTCTGCGGTGGACTACGAGCTCAGGGAGAAGTCCTGCGGCTCCGTGCACAGCATGCTGCAGGTGGAGGAGGCGGGCCTGACGCAGCGCTCAGCCAGCGCTCTGACTGTGCTCACTGCTGCC